>NW_027457912.1:870000-877500 GCF_050624435.1 Tenrec ecaudatus | reverse complement strand
TAGAATGGCGCTGCTCAGACTCATTGGGCTAAAGCGTCTGACATGGGCCAGCAACTCCATGAAGTTCCCTCCCTCAGGCAGTTTTCTGCCCCTCCATCCCACTTAGTCTCCCTGCAGGCCTGGCCCTGGGCCCTGACCTTCCATTTGCTTCCTCATCCAACATGTGGTGGGCTAGCTCTTGCCAAGTACACACATGGGTGCAGACATGAGAGATCCCACTCTCTCCTGGAAACCAGGTCTGTAAACAAGGCCACAGCTGAGGCCTGTTCTTACCCAAATCATGTGCATCCTTCTCTCTGCCCTCTGCCCTGGGGTAGGGACAAGAGCTCTGGGAAGACCGGCCACCCCATCGCTATGGGGCATGTCCCGACGGTGCTGGTGCACAGAGCACTGGGCAAGCAGGGCTCCCTACAGGACCTTGCGCCGTGTGGGGCTACAGAAGGGGAGAAAGGCAGAAGAGTGCTGTCAGGAGCCAGCTGCACTCTGGCAACGTGGGGTCCTCTGGGCTGGGCCGCTGAGGTGGGGTGCTAAGTCTGTGCTCCACTCTCCCTCTCCCTCTCCCTCTCCCAGGTGTGTGGTTGTGCTCTTCAACCCCCAGAAACACAAGCAGCACCACATCCTCAACAGCTCCAGGTAAATGGGCTCTGGGGCTTTGGGGAGTGCCACCTTTCCCCAGGGATGGCCAGAGGGGTGCCACCTGCTTCTCTGTGGCATTGGGCCCTGTTGGGCCCCAGGCATGCGTGGGAAGCAGCACAGGGACAGCGGGTTTGCTGCCCTTGTTTTGAGAGAGGACTGTGAGAGGCCAGACCTGGGCCAGGCTGCCAGTGCCCCTCTTGAGCCTGCCCGATTCCTTTCAGGAAAACCATCACTGCCCTTGCCTTCTCTCCTGATGGCAAGTACCTGGTCACCAGTGAGATGAGTGAGGAAGGACGCTCAGGCACTGCAGAGGGGGTGGCCTGGCCTTAGCAGAGAGTGACAGCCTGCGGCCCGCATGGGACTGGTGCCAATTTTGACTTTCTGTACTGGTGTCCACTTTGGGTGTTTGGTCTGCCCTAGAGCAGTGTTCTTAGGCTGTAGCCTGCATCAGAAGTGTCATGGTCACCCCTTAGTACAGACTGCTGGCTCTGGGGTTCTGCAGGTCTTGGGTGGCTCTCTTCAGTTTGCAATGCTAACAAGTAATTCCCGGTGAGGCTGAAGCTGCCAATTTGGGAACCACATTTTGGAAAACACCTCCTTAAAACATTCCTTATCCCTGGAGTCCCCCTGCTGGTCACAGTGTGGAACAGGACTGCCCTCCCATAGACTTGCCCTGTGAGGCTGTGAGAGCAAACCTCAGGAGTGGTGGTTCTTGCCCATCCAAATCACGCCAGGAGCCCGTCCCTGAGAGTCCCTGTTCCCCAACACTGATCACATTCCCTCCGGGGGTGTCCTTGATTCATGTGCAGGCGCATTAGGTTAGGTGTCCTTCATTTATGTGCAGGCTCTTGTCCAGTGGCTGGGAGGGCCAGGCCTCCGTGGATGGGGAGGGAGCTGGCTGCCTCTGGCCTTTACTTCGGGATTTTAGGTCCCTGCAGAGTGGACACATGCCTGCTGTGCGGGTATGGGATGTGTCGGAGCGCAGCCAGGTGGTGGAGCTTCAGGAGCATAAGTATGGTGTGGCATGTGTGGCCTTCTCACCCAGCGCCAAGTACATTTTCTCAGTGGGCTACCAGCATGACATGATCGTCAATGTCTGGGCCTGGAAGGTGAGTGGGCTGCTGGCCTCAGGACAGGCGGGGCCGGGAGGGGAGCCAAGAAATTGCTGACCGGTGGCCTTCACTTCCGCCTGCTGGCCTCAGTCCCTTTCTAGAGAACTCTGAGCAGAAAGGAGCAACTGGGTATCTAGGATGCTGAAGAAGGGGCAGAAGGAGAGGTCAAGTTCACAGCTTGTCTAACCTACTTCAGTGTGTAAGTTTCTTTTCCCTCAGCTCCTAGAAGCAGAGCCTTGATTTCCCTTGACTTTCTCTCCAGAAAACATTGTAGTGGCTTCCAACAAGGTGTCCAGTTGGGTGACAGCAGTATCCTTCTCTGAGGACTGCAGCTACTTTGTCACTGCAGGCAACCGGCACATCAAATTCTGGTACCTCGATGACAGCAAGACCTCAAAGGTGAGGCAGCAAGTAGCCACTAGGGTGGGGTCTGCTCAAATCTGTTCCACCTGCGCCCCCTTCTGCATGCTCAAAAGCCCCTTGGAAGTCTCAGCTGGGCCAGGTGCTATGTCAATCTGCAAGGGAAGCCTTCTCCCTCTCTCCCCAGGGCCTGCTTTCCAGGGGATAGCCTGCAGGGTGGGTGGGTGGCACCTGTGGTGGGTCTCCACAGGTGAATGCCACTGTGCCCCTGCTGGGCCGCTCTGGGCTGCTGGGGGAACCTGCGGAACAACCTGTTCACTGAAGTAGCCTGTGTCCGCGGGAAGAAGACTGACAGCACCTTCTGTATCACATCCTCAGGGCAGCTGTGTGAGTTCAGTGACTGGCGACTGTTGGACAAGTGGGTGGAGCTGAGGATAAGTGAATGCTTTGTCGGCACCCTCCTGTCTGTCACCTCCGGGCTCCGGGGCACCTGAGTCTGCATGCACGCTGGGGGAGGCCCCAGGCGGAGGAAGGTGTTTGGGAACCTCTCTGCTCGCTCGTGTTCTCTGTCTCTGCCTCTTCCTCTGCTTTCCTCTTCTGCTCAGCACACAGACAGCATCACAGTAAGTGTGCTGGCCCTGTCCGCTGCCTCTGCTCTCTTTCTCTTGGCCAGCCTTTTCTGGGTGTGTCTTTGCCCAAACATCAGGTGCCTTATAAGGCTTGCTGACTCCTTCCCCCTAATTGCACGGGGCTGTGAGCCCTCTGGCCAGCTGCTGTTAGAGGGAGGGGCATTGAGGGGCTCCAGCCAGGGCAGCTGGCCTGCCTTGCGCTTGTCCTTGCCTCTTGGCTCATGGCTGTTGAGGTGTCGGGTGAAGGAGTGGGAAGACGCTGACTGGGGCTTCTGTGCTCACAGACCACAGTGGCCCACTGCATCTCGGTGAGCCAGGACTACATCTTCTGTGGCTGTGCTGATGGCACCGTGCGCCTTTTCAACCCCTCCAACCTGCACTTCCTCAGCACGCTGCCCTGGCCCCATGCCCTGGGGACAGACATTGCCAGCATCACAGAGGCCAGGTGAGCGGTGTGGGTGGGCCCCTGAGTCCTGTCAGAGCCCCACTCTGTGCCAGGCCATCCCTGGCATGCTGCAAGGAGAGGAGGGCACACATAGACCTCTGGGAAGACCCTTGCAGTCAAGCACAGGTGGGTCCTTTAGCATTTGTTGCTCACTGTGGGCAACCGTGGTAATCTGAGTCTGCAGTGTGGTAATGCATTGTCCTGTAAAGACCACAGCTAGGACAGACGGGCAGTTCCTTAGGGATTCTGAGAGAGACTGGAAACCTGACGGAGCAGGCCTTTCTCCCTCAGGGTGGTCCTGGGTAGCAGCTGCGGTAGGAGGGTCTTATTGTAGCCTCGGGCCTTGGGTTGGGTGATTGCAGGAAGTGAAGTTTTGCTCTGGTTTCAGTGCTGTCAGGAAGCGGGGCAGTTCTGCAGTTGGGTATATTAATTTCTCTTTCAGGGCAGGAGGGGGCTAAATCTGCAATTGGCAGGAAATGATATATGACCATGATTGTGGTTTGCACAGTGCCCTTCCTTGTCCTCTGACGTGAGTCTAGTAGGGCCTAACATCTGCTTGGCTGCATCACGGCCACACACTGTCCCCGCCTGACGTTGGGGGCTATGAAATAGCTTGTGTTCTTTTGGAGAGCCCCATGGCAAGGAATGCCAGGCCAGCCGCTGCGTTCTTTCTCCAGTGACTGCTGGCCAACCTGCTGCTCCTCCCTTTAGTGCCCCATTTCATTAGCGCTCACTCACCAGTTTGCCCTGTCTGCCCAGGACACCCCGCTCCCCTCTTTCCTCAGTCGCCTTTTCGCTGGAGTGGCCAATGCAAAGTATCGGGACACCATCGCCTTGACCTTTGATCCTGCAAATCAGTGGCTGTCTTGTGTGTACAATGACCATAGTACTTATGTCTGGGATGTGAAGGACCCCAAGAAAGTGGGCAAGGTGTATTCAGATCTGTATCATTCCTCCTGCATCTGGAGTGTAGAGGTACGTGGGCCAGGTCTGCTGAGACTGACCGTGTTTCCTGGGCTACCATTAGGAGCTGGGGTTCCTCAAGTGTGGAATTTGTTTCCTCCAGCACCCTTGCTCCCCCAGCAGTGCCCCTGGGTCCCTTCGTATCTGTTAATTGGCTCTGAGGATGCGAGGGGATATTAGTGCTGACTCATCTCAGACGTTTTTCAGTATGCCCCTGTGCAGTCTTAGCTTGGCCTCTTTGGACATGTTCCTGAACTTGACCAAACCTTAGTTTCTGCAATTGTGAAATGACATACCTGATGCATTTGATTTTTACGAAAAGGAGACAATGTAAGTGGGATATTTAGAATGCCTAGTACTTACTAGGTGCTTGGTTAATATATATTCCTTTACTTGTTAAAGACAAGAGCTAATCATTATGACTTGCTTGCTATGGGATAAGCCTGGGGCTAAATCTTGACCAGCCTTTTTTCTACTCTCATTCCGTCCCATCTCTGTGGGCAGCCAAGGTCTGACCCGGGTCCCTCTGGTCCTTGTGCTCCTCCAGGTCTACCCTGAGGTGAAGGACAGACAACAGGCCTGCCTGCCCCCGAGCTCCTTTATCACCTGCTCTTCTGACAGCACCATCCGCCTGTGGAATACAGAGAGCTCTGGGGTGCATGGCTCCACCCTGCACCGAAACATCCTCAGCTACGTGAGCCTGGTGCCCCCACACCACAGTCTCAGGATCTGGGTCTCCAGACCAGACTGTTCCAGATGTTGTTTGGCCAAACTCTGACAAGGATGTCCTCTTGGCCCGCATATCTCTCCCTGACAGGTGTCCTGTGTCAGGCCTTCCTCACCCACCTCTTCTCCTGACCTGTTTCACTAGTACCTCATTAAGATCATCTATATGGATGGGAACATGCTGGCCCTGCTGGACACCGAGCTGCCTGGGGGAGACAAAGCCGATGGGTCCCTGATGGACCCCCATGTGGGCATTCGCTCTATGTGCATCAGCCCCAACGGGCAGCATCTAGCATCAGGGGACCATATGGGCACGCTCAGGTAAGGCCATTTGTGGAGTGCAACCCGTTGCCTCCAGGGGACAGGATGGGGGAACTTTAGGCCCCCAAGGACAGAGGTTCAGGAGGATTTAGCTGAAAAGGGTTGGGGACAAAATTTATTATCTTCAAGGGAAAGATACTAACTTGACAATGAAGAAACGGCAAAACCCACCCTTAGCCAAGTCATTAAGGTTAACATCCCGTGGCAGCAGCATGAATCTGGTGAGAGGGTACACTGAGAGGCTTCAAAATGCTCCCAGAAAATGTTATGACTCTTAAGAACTCCCAACAAAATGTTGAACAACAACCAAAGTTGATTGAAAGTTTCTTTTAGTTCTGTTTTTCCATGCAGCCTCCTCCTAGCATTGTGTCTGGTATTCTTGACCCAAATGTATAAGGAACTTAGGATAGTCATGAGGAAACATCAGGCAAACTTCATTTGAGGTACACCTGCCAGATTAACTTATCATACTCTCCCAGGTGTCACGGTAGGAAAGACAAGCAAAGACTGAAAGCCATTCTAGACTGGGACAGATGACACCCATGTGCCGTGGGGGCTCCTAGGATCCTGGAGCAGAAGAAGGACATTCATGGGATAAACAAACTCATTGGCATTGGGTTGATTCCAACTCAGAGCAACCCCCGCTGGTGACATTTAAATAAAGTCTAATAATGTTGTACCAGTGTGACCTCCGTGGTCCTTATCACTGTATACTGTAGTACATAAAACATTAATACGAAGGGAGACCAGGTGAGAGAGTTGAATGTGGCATATCTTGACTCATTTTTCTAAGTCTAAAGGTTCAACCCAAAAGGTAAAGTAAAACAGCTCTTGATGGAGAGGAAAAGGTGGAAGGGGGTGGGTGATGATTCTTTCCCCCGCTGCCTGGCACTGAACGGCCTCTCCTCTCTTCTCATTTTGCAGGGTCCATGAATTGCAGTCCCTGAGTGAAATGCTGAAGGAGGAGACCCATGAGTCAGAGATTCTGTGCCTGGAGTACTCGAAGCCAGACACAGGTACCTGGCCCTGGCCTAGAATGGCCTTGAGTGAGCCCCTCCAGTCTGGCCAGAGCCACTGATACTTGTCCTGCCTCTTGACTATGGGGCTGATCGTTCTTTTGGCTACCAAAAGAGTTAGTGATCCTTCTTGATGTCTCTGAAGGCTTTGGGGGAGGACTGCATCTCAACTCTGCCCGACTCCATGGCTCATGTGTCTTAAGGATGTGGGGCTCAGTTTCTCTGGGTGCTCTTTGCTGGGCACTCATCAGCTGACGGAGTTCATCCCATCCCAGGTCTGAAGCTGCTGGCCTCAGCGAGCCGGGACCGGCTGATCCATGTGCTAGACGCAGGGCGGGAGTATAGCCTGCAGCAGACGCTGGACGAGCTCTCCTCCTCCATCACCGCTGTCAAGTTCGCAGGTGTGGGCAGAGCACTTAGACACACTCTGCCACCTACCACCCCTGCAACCTGCCTGCCACGCCCAACACTCCAATGATTCTGAAAGGGTGTGTGTATGTGTGTGTGTGTGTGTGTGTGTGTAAAAAAGTCATGAAGACAGAAGTCCTCCAGAGATTCTGCCAGTATGTGTGTGTGTGTTTGTAAAAAGGACACCAAGTACGAAGCTCTCAAGAGATTCTGCAAGGATATATGTGTGTGTGTGTGTGCGGGTGTAATAAGGTCACGAAGTAAGAAGCCCTCCAGAGATTCTGCAAGGGTGTGTGTGTGTGTGTGTTTAAAAAGGACACAAGTAAGAAGCCATCCAGGAATTCTGCAAGGATGTGTGTGTGTGTGTGTGTGTGTGTGTGTGTAAAAAGGACAGGAAGTCAGAAGCCCTGTAGGAATTCTGAAAAGGCATGAGTATCAGTGTGAGGGAGGGTGTGTGTGTGTGTTTGTGTGTGTGTGTGTGTGTGTGTGTGTGTGTAAAATGGACAGGAAGTCAGAAGCCCTCCAGAGATTCTGCAAGGGTGTGTGTGTGTGAGTGTGTGTGAGTGTGTGTGTGTGAGTAATAAGGACACGAAATCAGAAGCCCTCCAGAGATTCTACAAGTGTATGTGTATTTGTGTGTGTGTGTGTAATAAGGACACAAAATCAGAAGCCCTCCAGAGATTCTACAAGTGTGTGTGTTTGTGTGTGTGTGTTTAAAAAAGGACACGAAGTCAGAAGGACTGCAGAGATTTTGTAAGAGAATGAGTTTGGGGTGTGAGTGTGTGTGTGTGTGTGTAATAAGGACACGAAATCAGAAGCCCTCCAGAGATTCTACAAGTGTGTGTGTGTGTGTTTGTGTGTGTGTGTTTAAAAAAGGACACGAA
>NW_027457912.1:860000-862500 GCF_050624435.1 Tenrec ecaudatus | reverse complement strand
GAGTGTGTTGTGTTAAAAGGACACGAAGTCAGAAACCTTCTAAGTTTTCTGAAAAGGTATGAGTGTGAGAGTGAGGGAGTGTGTGTGTGTGTGTGTGTGTGTGTGTGTAATAAGGACACGAAATCAGAAGCCCTCCAGAGATTCTACATGTGTATGTGTGTTTGTGTGTGTGTTTAAAAAAGGACACGAAGTCAGTAGGACTGCAGAGATTTTGTAAGAGAATGAGTTTGGGTTGTGAGTGTGTGTGTGTGTGTGTGTGTGTGTAATAAGGACACGAAATCAGAAGCCCTCTAGAGATTCTTCAAGGGTGTGTGTGTTTGTGTAAAAAGGACACAAAGTCAGAAGCCCTTCAGAGATTCTGCAAGGGTGTATGTGTGTGTGTGTGTGTGTAAAAATCACACGAAGTCAGAAGCCCACTATTGATTCTGCAAGGGTGTGTGCGTGTGTGTTGTGTTTGTAATAAGTACACCAAGTTAGAAGCCCTCCAGTGATTCTGCAAGAGTGTGTGTGTGTGTGTGTGTGTGTGTGTGTGAAAACGACACGAAGTCACAATACATGTGGATATTCTGCAACGGTGTGTGTGTGTGTGTGTGTGTGTCAAAAGGACAGGATGTCAGAAGCCCTCTATAGATTCTGCAAGGGTGTGTGTGTGTGTGTGTGTATGTGTGTGTGTGTGTTTAAAAAGGACACAAGTAAGAAGCCATCCAGGAATTCTGCAAGGATGTGTGTGTGTGTGTGTGTGTGTGTGTGTGTGTGTGTGTGTGTGTGTAAAAAGGACAGGAAGTCAGAAGCCCTGTAGGAATTCTGAAAAGGCATGAGTATCAGTGTGAGGGAGGGTGTGTGTGTGTGTTTGTGTGTGTAAAATGGACAGGAAGTCAGAAGCCCTCCAGAGATTCTGCAAGGGTGTGTGTGTGTGAGTGTGTGTGTGTGAGTAATAAGGACACGAAATCAGAAGCCCTCCAGAGATTCTACAAGTGTATGTGTGTTTGTGTGTGTGTGTGTGTGTAATAAGGACACAAAATCAGAAGCCCTCCAGAGATTCTACAAGCGTGTGTGTGTGTGTTTGTGTGTGTGTGTTTAAAAAAGGACACGAAGTCAGAAGGACTGCAGAGATTTTGTAAGAGAATGAGTTTGGGTTGTGAGTGTGAGAGTGTGTGTGTGTGTGTGTGTGTGTGTGTAATAAGGACACGAAATCAGAAGCCCTCTAGAGATTCTTCAAGGGTGTGTGTGTGTTTGTGTAAAAAGGACACAAAGTCAGAAGCCCTTCAGAGATTCTGCAAGGGTGTATGTGTGTGTGTGTGTGTGTGTGTGTGTGTGTAAAAATCACACGAAGTCAGAAGCTCACTATTGATTCTGCAAGGGTGTGTGCGTGTGTGTTGTGTTTGTAATAAGTACACCAAGTTAGAAGCCCTCCAGTGATTCTGCAAGAGAGAGAGAGAGAGAGTGTGTGTGTGTGTGTGTGTGTGTGTGTGTGTGTGTGTCTGAAAACGACACGAAGTCACAATACATGTGGATATTCTGTAAGGGTGTGTGTGTGTGTGTGTGTGTGTCAAAAGGACAGGATGTCAGAAGCCCTCTAGAGATTCTGCAAGGGTGTGTGTGTGTGTGTGTGTGTGTGTGTGTGTGTGTGTTTAAAAAGGACACAAGTAAGAAGCCATCCAGGAATTCTGCAAGGATGTGTGTGTGTGTGTGTGTGTGTGTGTGTAAAAAGGACAGGAAGTCAGAAGCACTGTAGGAATTCTGAAAAGGCATGAGTATCAGTGTGAGGGAGAGTGTGTGTGTGTTTGTGTGTGTGTGTGTAAAATGGACAGGAAGTCAGAAGCCCTCCAGAGATTCTGCAAGGGTGTATGTGTGTGTGTGTGTGTGTATGTGTGTGTGTTTCAAAAGAACAGGATATCAGAACCCCTCTAGAGATTCTGCAAGAGTGAGTGTGTTGTGTTAAAAGGACACGAAGTCAGAAACCTTCTAAGTTTTCTGAAAAGGTATGAGTGTGAGAGTGAGGGAGTGTGTGTGTGTGTGTGTGTGTGTGTGTGTAATAAGGACACGAAATCAGAAGCCCTCCAGAGATTCTACATGTGTATGTGTGTTTGTGTGTGTGTTTAAAAAAGGACACGAAGTCAGTAGGACTGCAGAGATTTTGTAAGAGAATGAGTTTGGGTTGTGAGTGTGTGTGTGTGTGTGTGTGTGTGTAATAAGGACACGAAATCAGAAGCCCTCTAGAGATTCTTCAAGGGTGTGTGTGTTTGTGTAAAAAGGACACAAAGTCAGAAGCCCTTCAGAGATTCTGCAAGGGTGTATGTGTGTGTGTGTGTGTGTAAAAATCACACGAAGTCAGAAGCCCACTATTGATTCTGCAAGGGTGTGTGCGTGTGTGTTGTGTTTGTAATAAGTACACCAAGTTAGAAGCCCTCCAGTGATTCTGCAAGAGTGTGTGTGTGTGTGTGTGTGTGTGTGTGTGTGAAAACGACACGAAGTCACAATACATGTGGATATTCTGCAA
>NW_027457912.1:755000-855000 GCF_050624435.1 Tenrec ecaudatus | reverse complement strand
GCAAGGGTGTGTGCGTGTGTGTTGTGTTTGTAATAAGTACACCAAGTTAGAAGCCCTCCAGAGATTCTGCAAGAGTGTCTGTGTGTGTGTGTGAAAACAACACGAAGTTATAAACTGTCTGGAGATTCCGCAAGGGTGTGTGTGTGTGTGTGTTTGTGTGTGTGTTTAAAAAAGGACACGAAGTCAGAAGGACTGCAGAGATTTTGTAAGAGAATGAGTTTGGGTTGTGAGTGTGTGTGTGTGTGTGTGTGTGTGTGTGTGTAATAAGGACACGAAATCAGAAGCCCTCTAGAGATTCTTCAAGGGTGTGTGTGTGTGTTTGTGTAAAAAGCACACAAAGTCAGAAGCCCTTCCGAGATTCTGCAAGGGTGTATGTGTGTGTGTGTGTGTGTAAAAATCACACGAAGTGAGAAGCCCACTATTGATTCTGCAAGGGTGTGTGCGTGTGTGTTGTGTTTGTAATAAGTACACCAAGTTAGAAGCCCTCCAGTGATTCTGCAAGAGTGTGTGTGTGTGTGTGTGTGTGTGTGAAAACGACACGAAGTCACAATACATGTGGATATTCTGCAAAGGTGTGTGTGTGTGTGTGTGTGTATGTGTGTGTGTCAAAAGGACAAGATGTCAGAAGCCCTCTAGAGATTCTGCAAGGGTGAGTGTGTTGTGTTAAAAGGACACGAAGTCAGAAGCCCTCTAGGTTTTCTGGAAAAGTATGAGTGTGAGAGTGAGGGAGTGTGTGCGTGTGTGTGTGTGTGTATGTGTGTGCGTGTGTAATAAGGACACGAAATCAGAAGCCCTCCTGAGATTCTACAAGTGTATGTGTGTTTGTGTGTGTGTGTTTAAAAAAGGACACGAATCAGAAGGACTGCAGAGATTTTGTAAGAGAATGAGTTTGGGGTGTGAGTGTGTGTGTGTGTGTGTGTGTGTAATAAGGACACGAAATCAGAAGCCTTCTAGAGATTCTTCAAGAGTGTTTGTATGTGTGTGTGTTTGTGTAAAAAGGACACAAAGTCAGAAGCCCTTCAGAGATTCTGCAAGGGTGTATGTGTGTGTGTGTGTGTGTGTGTGTGTGTGTAAAAATCACGCGAAGTGAGAAGCCCACTATTGATTCTGCAAGGGTGTGTGCGTGTGTGTTGTGTTTGTAATAAGTACACCAAGTTAGAAGCCCTCCAGAGATTCTGCCAGAGTGTGTGTGTGTGTGTGTGTGTGTGTGTGTGTGTAAACAACACGAAGTTATAAACTGTCTGGAGATTCTTCAAGGGTGTGTGTGTGTGTGTGTGTGTATGTGTGTGTGTGTGTGTCAAAAGAACAGGATATCTGAAGCCCTCTAGAGATTCTGCAAGGGTGAGTGTGTTGTGTTAAAAGGACACTAAGTCAGAAGCCCTCTAGGTTTTCTGGAAAAGTATGAGTGTGAGAGTGAGGGTGTGTGTGTGTGTGTGTGTGTGTGTGTAAAAAGGACATGAAGTCAGAATCCTTGTAGAAATTCTGCAAGGGTCTATGTTTGTGTGTGTGTGTGTGTGTGTGTGTGTGTGTAAAAAGGACACGATGTCAGAAGCACTCCAGAGATTCTGCAAAGTTGCTTGTTGTGTGTATGTGTGTGTAAAAAGTTATGAAGTCAGAAGGCCTCCAGCGATTCTTCAAGGGTGTGTGTGTGTATGTGTGTGTGTGTGTGTGTGGACGTGTATTGTGTAAAAAGGACACAAAATCAGAAGCCCTCTAGTGATTCTGCAAGGTGAGTCTGTTGTGTTAAAAGGACATGAAGTCAGAAGTCATCCAGAGATTCGGCAAGGGTGTGTGTGTGTGTGTGTGTGTGTGTGTGTGTGTGTGTGTGTTTAAAAAGGAAAAAAGTCAGAAGCCATCCATAAATTCGGCAAGGATGCATCTATGTGTGTGTGTGTGTGAAAAAGGACAGGAAGTCAGAAGCCCTCTAGGAATTCTACAAAGTTATGAGTATCAGTGTGAGGACAATGTGGTGCTTCAATCTCTTGTGTGTACTTTTGCTATGAGTCAGGAGCTCACTCAATGGTATCTAACAAGTTATTGTGAGATGACATAAGAGGACTTCGTGGAGGCCCTTCCAAGAGAGGGTTGGAAGATAGCATGGTAAGAGGCCTGGACAGGAATGTGCTCATTCTGCTCATTGTTTCCATCCCCTTCTCCAAGAAGCCAATGCTCTAGGGAGGAAAGGCAGGCCAAGAGACAGGGAAGGGCTAGGGAAGAAGGAGCGATAGGAGAGCAATAGAAAAGACAGGTTACTCTCCCTCATTCCCAGTATAGCTCCTCAAAACTCAGGTAAAGCCTCTGATTCTGAGGCTGAGGCTTATAATAGGAGCAGACTGAACATTTAATCCCTCAAGCTGCCTGGAAAGTGTGGGAGCTGATTAAGATGGCAAGAGATGAAGAAGGAAGGAATCTACTGGTTACAGATGTGAAAGCACCTGTTAGTGAAGCCTTCTCAGTTTCTTATTGCCTTATCAATGTCATCAGTCCACTTAATGTACTCACTTTCCAAACGCCTATTAACCAATTGTACATACCTTGAGTTCTTTCTAGGAGGCAATGTTAATATTCTCATTTCCGAGTTGAGGCCACAGAAGTTTGGACAATTTCTGGTTGTTGTTGTTGCTGGCAGGTGCTCATCAAGTTGGTTCCAACTCATAGCAACCACCGTGCATACTGGAAGGGAGCATGGCCCCGTCCTGTGTCCCCCTCTCTGGAGGGCACTTGCCTCAAATCTTTAAATTCAAAGCTTCATGTTTTGTCAAATGAAATCATTTCTTCAGTCAATCTCAGAAATCTTTATGTAAAAAGTTGGAAACGCCTTTCACTCAATGTCTAGGGAGGCTGAGTAAGGTGGGAGGGGCTCCAGGACAGATGGTGGGAATCACTCCTGCAGGTGGGTGGTAGGTTGGCGAGGCCAGTCTGACTTGCCTCCCTGCTAACTGACCTCAACCAGCAATGGGCAGCTGGACACATGGCATGAAGTGATCTCTGGTCTTCGTGGCGGTGGATGCCAGTAGACCGTCAGGTATGGGAGACCCATGAGAAAATAGGTTACTTTTCTCTTTCTTTCCAAGTTTCTCTGTGATCTCTTTATGCTGCCTGAGCCCGCATGCATACTGACAAAGGCAGACATGTGCACACACATGGCAAAGTAAATAGAGACGCCCACATTCACAGACGTCTCCATCCACGTGCAAATAGGCACATATGTGCACATGCATGCCAAAGCAGGCACAGACATCCATGAATGCACATGTATTCCTGCAAGCTAAGTTCCATGGGGAAAAAAAGATCAGATCTATCACTGTCAAGTCCACTCCAACTCAAAGCAACTGTAGAGCACAGAGAAGAACTGGCCCATTGGGTTTCCAAAGCTGTCATCTTGTCAGACACAGTCAGCCACCACTTTCTCCTGCACAGCAGCTGGGGTTTTCCAACTGCCGGCCTTTCACTTAGCAGCCGAGCACTTGCTGGTTTTCATAGGAGTCTGGAAATCAGTTTCATTGCCTGCTAGTCACACCTCCCCTGTGAGTTAGCACAGCCTGGTAAGCTTGGAAGGAGAAAAATCTTCCTTCCAGAGGTAGTTGAGTGGTTTTCCCCTGAGGAAATGGTTCAGAAGAAGATTTCCTTCAAGAAATCAGAACACTCTTGACGAGAAATTTCCTGCCAAAACATTTGTTTGCTTGACAACGAGACAAGTGAAGCAGCCCCCTGACTTCCCCTTGGGTCCTCTTTCTCATCATGACTGCTCTGCTCAGCTACAAGGCTCCAGGTCCTAGGAGCAAGGATGCCCTTCTATTTGGAACCTCACAGGGCTCCACTGTGAGTCAGGGAAAGACCTGGAAACTTGAGCATCCTGAAACGGGGCCTGCATAGCAATATCATCTGTCATCAGGCTCATCGTTTCTCTCATTTTATGTAAGATCATTGAGCCCTTGGAGCCCTGAGAAGTTCTCTCAGCGGAAGCCATCCTCCTCCCATGAATCCAAGAGGGACTGCTTAAAGATTGTTGTCTTCTACTTACAGGAATTCCAGCAACCAATTGCAATTGAGTCAACTCGGACTCATGTAGAGCCCAAGTGTGTTAGAGAAGTCCGGTCCCTAGAATTTTCCATGGCTGGGGTGGGTTTTTTTCCAGAGGCATATCACCAGGCCCTTCTTGGAAGGCACCTCTGGGTGAACTCAAACCTTTAACCCGTAGTTCGCAGCCTAGCTCATGAACAACACCATCCAAAGACGGTACAGTTCCTTGCAAATGGTCACCTGCAGTAGATGAACCAAGGTTAAGTAACTGCCTGAGAAACATCAACCAGAGGAAAGCAGAGTGAACCCCAGGGTTCTTGGGAAGAGGGCCAGAGAGAGAAAAAGGAGAAAACAGCTTTCTTGGGACATCAGAAAGGAAAGGACTCCACTTAGTGGATGCCATAGAACAATCCCAAGCCAAGCATGGGTGAGAAACAGACCCCACCCAAACCCAGCGGGCTGGATTCTGTCGCCAAGTGTTGAACACCAGACATGTATATGACAGAGCCGCTAGTCGTCGTGGAAAGAAACTGTTTGCCCATTGTCTGGTAGTTTTGCAGCATTTGAACAACCAGGCCTCTGCTTCCTCTTCTGGCCTGAAATATAATTGCAGCCATAACCGCCCAGCGTTTCAATGGGTCGAACTCCCTGGGGAGGGCTAACTACCCAAATCATTTGGGAGATCATTTTAGGATTGTCCAGGAGATCTTTGGCTGTGTCTATTATATGAACTATGGTGTCTTTTTTTTTTAAAAGAAACTTTTTATTGTAAGGTGGGTTAAGATTTACAGAGAAAGTCAGCTTTGCACATAACAATTTATACACGTTTTGTTATGTGACATAGATGACAATCTCCTGCAATGTAATATCACTCATGCCATTGAAACTCTGCTTCCTGTTTTCATTCACCCTTCTCCCCTAACCTTGCCTGCCTTTTGAATTTGGCCTTGGGCAAATACTGCCTATTTGCTTTTGAATGGTTGATGGTTCTGAGGAATGTGTGTTCCTCAGTGCTATGATTCATTTTGGTGTAGTTGTTCTTATCAGGTGCCATTGAGCCAGTTGCAACCCACATTGACCCGATGTCAAACAGAAAGAATCACTACCTAGCCCTGAATTATTCTCCTAATTGTTCCCAAGCTTGAGCCCCTTGTTTCAGTCACTGTCAATCCATCTCCTTAAGGGGCTTCCTCTCTTTCACTGTCCCTCTACTTCACCTGGCATGATGTCCTTCTCCAGGGACTAGTCTCTCTTAATAACATGACCAAAGTATGTGAGAGGAAGTCATACCATCCTTGCCTTTAAGGAGCCCTCTGACCATACTTCTTCTAAGACAGATCTGTTTGTTCCTTAGGCAGTCCATGTTACTTTCAATATTCTTCACCAGCACCACAATTCAAACATATCAATTCTTCTTCAGCCTTCCTTATTCAATGTCTAACTTTCACATACTTATGAGGCAATTTAAGTTACTATGGCTTGGGTAAGGTGCACCTTAGTCCTCAAAGTAACATCCTTGCTTTTTAGCACTCTACAGACATATTGTGCACCAAATGTATCCATATGCAATGCGTCATTTGATCTCATGATTGCAGCTTCCAAGAGCATTGATTATAGACCTCATCAAGACAAAAATCCGTGACAACTTCAACAAATAAAAAAAAAACAACAAACTTCTCCATTTATCATGGTACCTATTAATCAAGTTGTGAGGATGTGTGTCTTCTTGACATTGAGTTGTAATCCATACTGAGGGCTGCAACCTTTGATTCTCATAAGGTTCACTTTATAAACCTGTCTATTTTTCAGGGGGTGGAATTCAGTTCCAGACCTGAAGGGTGATGAAGGATCATAGTAGTGGGGATCTCACTAGTCTATCTAACCAATAAACCTCATCTTTTATCATTATTATTATTACTATTGGTAGTAGTAGTGTGACTTTCAGTTTTCTTACACATTACTCCCCACTCTATCTAGGATCATGTACCATGATCCCTTTCAGAGCAGCTGTTTGTGATAGGCAGGCACCATTTAGTTCTTCTGACCTTAGCATCATAGAGGCTGAGGTATACGCATAGTCCATTACTGATTTGGACTAATTGTTGCCAGGCATCTTGATTTTATTCACTGTTATTTGCTCCAGACAGGGTGCCATAGTTTATTGTGCCAGCCTGGCCGATAAACACAAGTAGGATTAATCGAAGGGCAGAGGGATAAATGGCTTCGTGTGCCTTGCCTTACTTGTTCTGTGCCTCAATTTAAAGGGGTACACTACCTGTGGGATGCCTAGCTTGTGGACTGTGTCGCTGTAAGTTGAGGTCCATTTAATCCCACAGGATTGGTATGTTCGTCTCTGGAGTTGGGGACCGACAGTTGGTGACAGTTGGTAACTTGTCATGCTGTTTGCTCCCTGGGTATATATAGCCAAGCTCTCTCTACAGAAAGGGACTGGCAACTGGTGGCTCTCAAGCCTTAAAGAACTGCTAGTGTCTCACTGTTTTATAATTTCACTGTTAGTTTCTTGTGTTATCTTATCTGTACATAATTTAGTGGTTCATTTCTTGTATTGTATATCTAGCTTTATAAATATATTTATATATAATTACTAGCAATATGGTTTTGTCTCTCTAGAGAACCCTGTCCAACACATAGGGTGAGACCAAGAACCGACTTTTAGTTTGCTACTCACTAGCTTTTGAAGACCCCAGTCACTTCCCTGATGGATACAGAACATAGTCTTTGTGAGCTAGTTTGTACCAATTGATGTTGAGGTCTCTCAGAGCTATGTTCCTGATCCCCCATATTTAGGACACGCTCCCTCAAGGGGTTTCGTTATACCTAAGACATTTTCATAACTATGCCTCCTGGATGCACTATTATATTCATGGACATATTTGTAGTATATGCTAATATGTATATAGAACTATTCTCTGGCAAACCTATATTTATTCATGGGTTTAGTCCCATTCTCCTTCCCACAACTGCTCAGATTTTGTGGTTTTTCTATCTATCTATTTATCTCTCTAACTATCCTTGTATGTTATTATTATTATTGGAGTATTTATCTCTGTTGCTTTTAATGCTTGTAGTCTACTGAGAAAGGATAGTGTTTTGATGTTCTAAATGTTTCTTCATTCTCTGGGTTACATGACACAAACCAATAGAAGAAGAGAAAAGAAAAAAAATTAACCCAAGTAATAACACCAACAATAAAACCAATTTAGTCTTTTGGTTAAGAATTAGTCAGACTTTTCCACTCCTAGGCTAACCCTTGAAAGAAAAATAATTAGATAAAAGACCATAGGGAGGAAGAAAGGAGAGTGGGAAGCAAGGGAATAAAGAAAGAAGGTGGCAGGGTTGTGTGAACAATTAATGTGGACCTTCTTTGATGTGTATTAAAAATAATATTGATTGGTTTTTTCAATACTCACCAAAAAATATTTTATATCAATCAAGAAAACCTCACTACTCTGGAATCAATTCTGACATATAGCAACCCTTTGGACAGAGTATAGAACTGCCCCTGTGGGTTTCCAAGGCTGTAAATCTTTACAGGAGTAGAAAATCTCATCTTTCTCTTGTGGAGTTGGGGGGGGGGAGTTTCGAACTTCTGATCTTGCAGTTAGAAGTCCAACTCATAATCTACTTCACCAACAGGGCTCCTCTTTCATCATTAATCTAGACTGTTTGACCTTCTTGGCTTACTGGGTTTTATTTTCTCGCTTTGGAAGACATGGTACCAAAATACACACCATTTCCTAGCCCCCCCCAAAATCAAAAGTAAGCAAAAGCAAAACAGGAAAAACTAGCATCCCAATCCAAACCAACTAACCTTTTAGCCATATAGATAAAGGATACTAGCAGCCAACCTCTGTGTTGGGGGCAATAGGGATGGATGGGGACAGTGGTTAACAGGCACGTGTCAGCTCATCCACAGGGGACATTCAAATTCTAGCTCCAGACTGTTGTTGCCTTGGGGAAATGCAAGGATTTTAAGGCCTGATTTTCTGTTTGTAACTGAGATGCTGAGAATATAAAATTCGATGTGAAATCGTCAACTTTTCAAATATTGGATCACATTAGTTAAAACCACTTTTCAGGCTGCTCATCATCATATTAGCACATCATTAGGTTAAAATCATATCAAAGACATCTGGTTTGTCCCCTGTGATCTTTAAGGACAACTGAAACATAAGGATGGGAATGTGACATTCATTCTTCCTCTAGACCCTCACCCATTGCCTCCATCGGCTGGCTTTCATAGAAGAGGCAGACAGTTTTGTTCAACTTCAGCATAATCAGAGTCCTGAGAGTTAAACACAATACATATATAATTTCATACTAGTCATTTTAATATTAGCCCAAACAAAACCAACAAAAACCCAACCCGTTGCTGTTATGTTGGTTCTGGCTCCCGAGGACCCCCTGGGTGCCAGGGAGAAACTACACATCACAGGATTCTCAAGCCTGTGGGCTTCTAGAAGCAGGCCATTAGTTATTTCTTCTGAGGGGTGCAACTGCCCACCTCTTGATACGTTGAGTCCTTAACCATTTGTGCCACCCAGGGTCTCCCAGTCTTCGTATGTGACCCCCAAATTCCTTGACAGGCTACCTATAGGAAGGTAGAGTCTATGCCCTTTCCCCTTAAATTGGGATGTTTCATGACATCTGTAACCAATAGATTATGGAGAAGATGACACTGTGACATCTAGTTTGAGCAACCCCCTTCCCTCCCCCAAAGTGCTTCACAGCTTCTGAAAAATCCCTTCAAAGATTTCTTCTTGAGTGTTCACCCTCAGAATGTCCAGCCTCCACGTGCTACCTCTCAGGACACTTCTCAGCTCCCGGACACTATGCTGAAAGGAGCCTGAGCCACCTGGAAAGGCCACGTGGAGACACTCCAACCAACAACCCAGCTAAGCACCCAGCTAACGGCCAGCTTCAGCTGCCAGCCCTCTGAGTGCACGTGTAGGCACTGGAGTCACTAGAGGCCCCTGCCCCAGCTCCCATGTGACTGCCAACTCATGGGAGACTCCAAGCACGACCCAGTGGCCTCCCAGCAACCACACGATGATGGTCCTTGTTTGAAGCCACTGCGTTTGGGGAGGGGGCGTTTCTTGCCCAGCCACAGGGATGAGAACCTGCATCTCAACAACATGCAGGTGGGTGAGGGGGCCATCTCTTGAGCCAGGCAGCCTCCCTTCTTGTCAACTCCTGGGGATTTTTGTTGTTCTTGCCACTGCTGCCCCAATTCCCCAGGAGCTAGAGGAAGGCAGGCAGCAGGCCTCAGGTGGCCAGGAGGCAGGAGCCTCTGTGGGAAGCAGTTACAATGGGAGACATAAACTTAAAGGCAGGAGCCTGACTTTACCTTTGCCTCCTGGAGATTTGGGGTGCAGAACACCTGTCAAATCCCATCTTCTGTCCAACCCTGATCATACGTCTGTCTTATGATTGCACACAGGACGCACACTTGTGAACACCCAAAGAACAGGGTCTGGCGCCAATAAACCAGCGCCACAAGGAACTGATGTTTCTCCAGCAATGGGGAGGGGTGGGATGAGAGGAAGAAAGGAGTACAAATCACTGGATCAAAACAAGGTGGGGAAAGGGAGAGAGTGAAGGAGGGAGACTGGGAGGCTGAAGGGAAAAGGCAGGGAAGGAAAGGAGAAAGGTGGGGGTGGGTAGAGGGGAGCGAAGAAGAAATGCAGGAGTGCGGGAGG
The DNA here is from genome assembly GCF_050624435.1 of Tenrec ecaudatus. Lineage (NCBI taxonomy): Eukaryota > Metazoa > Chordata > Mammalia > Afrosoricida > Tenrecidae > Tenrec > Tenrec ecaudatus. Next base: position 845,257 of record NW_027457912.1, on the reverse strand, counting down.
GAAGATGGAAGGTGAAGGCAGGCAGGAAGACGTGAGCAAAGGGAGGGAAGGAAGAAAAGAGAAAGAGAAGGGCAAGAAGAAGAAAGGAAGGTAGGGAAGAAAGGAAGAAAATGAGAAACCTAATGTCAATGGCACCCTCTATGTTTTTATTTCCTGTTTTTCTGAGGTAGCCTCTTCAGCAGAAGCAAATGGGCTGAATAGCCTCAAACTCCACCTAGGTAGAAAGCACGGGTTTCATTTCGCCCGGGCCTGTGAAAATGTTTGAACTGAGCAGCATTAACACGGAGACAGCGATTACCCCACGTGGCTGTTGCGCTCTGATGATACCAAGGCAACGGGAATGGGGGCTCATTATTTCACCATGTGACAAAAAAATTTGTATTTTGACGTTTCACCCTGAACGTGGGGAAGGGGGGCGTGGGGGAGGAATCAGGGGCCCTTTGTGGCGTCTCCTCTTGCCATTGTGATGCCCCTTGGCCTGCCAACAACCTGAGGTCCTGCACTCTGCCAGTGAGGGGCTTGGCTGCAGGCCCTAGCCCAGCATTTCTTATCAGATTTACTGTGACAAGTGATGGGAGAAAAGAAAGATGCTGTTAACAGCGCATCCGTTCAGACCCTGCTATTTAGAAATTTGGATTTATATTTTGTCAGAGAGTAGTAGCACTGATGTTAATCTTTGCACTACCCTTGGAAAAAATCATTCATAATCTTAAAACAATAATCCATAGCATTTATGGAGCTTGAGAACCAAGGGATGGTCAGAAGCATTTTTAGACAGATGTCTCATTTCATCTTCAAAGCAACCCAGTGAGGAATAAGAAAAGTTGGCTTATGACATCCCTTTTGGAAAGTGAGTCTTTGTAAGCACAGAGAGGTCCAGGTTTGCCCAAGGTCACATAGTCAATAAGTTAGAGAGCCTGGATTTGGACCTGAGCGGTCTGCTGCCAGAGGTACTTTTTTTGCTCGTGTTTATTAAGGCAACTTGCAGCTCTGGCAAGGATTCAGATAGAATTGAGGATCATTTTTTTAACAATTTATTAGGGGCTCATACAACTCTTATCACAGTTCATACATATACATACATCAATTGTATAAAGCACATCAATCTTTGCCCTACTCATTTTTTTCCCCTCTTTTCTTTTTTTACATTTTATTAGGGACTCATACAACTCTTATCACAATCCATACATATTCATACATCAATTGTATAAAGCACATCCATACATTCCCTGCCCCAATCATTCTCAAAGCATTTGCTCTCCACTTAAGCCCTTTGCATCAGGTCCTCATTTTTTTCCCCTCCATCCCCTTCCCCCCTCCCTCATGTGCCCTTGGTAATTTATACATCGTTATTTTGTCATATCTTGCCCTATCCGGAGTCTCCCTTCCCCGGTTCTCTGCTGTCCCTCTCCCAGGGAAGAGGTCACATGTGGATCCTTGTAATCAGTTCCCCCTTTCCAACCCACTCACCCTCCACTCTCCCAGCATCGCCCCTCACACCCTTGGTCCTGAAGGTATCGTCCACCCTGGATTCCCTGTACCTCCAGCCCTCATATGTACCAGTGTACAGCCTCTACCCTATCCAGCCCTAACAGTGCTTCTCTCTATCCTTGTGGAGCCCTGGTGATGGGCTGGGCTGCTAAGTAGTAGGTTAAACAAGGTTTCCCCTCCTGTGAAAAGTTACACTCTCGGGAAACTCACGGGTGCCAGTTCTACCCTGTTCTCCAGGGTTGCTCTGTATCAAGGTCAACTCAATGGCAGTGAGTTTGGCTTTTTAATGTCTCTCCCTGTTGTTGTTGTTGTTGTTGTTGTTGTTGTTAGTTTGCCATCCAGTTGGTTCTGGTCCATGGCACACCTATTCACAGCAGAATGTAACAATAACAGCTCCTCCTCCATCCACCCAAGTGTTCCTATGCTCAGTCCTCTTGTTGTAGTCACTGTGTCAATCCAGCTCTTCAAGGACCTTCAACCTTTTTTCACAACCCTTCCATTTTTCTAAGCATGATGCCTCTCCAGGGACTGGTCTCCACTGACAACATGTCCAAAGTCTCACCATCCTTACTTCTAATGGGAATTCTGGCCGTACTTCCAAGACAGATTTTGTTTGTTCTTTTGGCAGTCCATGGTACTGTGAATATTCTTTGCCAGTACCATGGTTCAAATTCATACAGTTTACCTGGGTCTTCTTCACTCTATGGCAAGCTTTTCACATGCAGATGAGGCAAATGAAAATACCATGGTTTGGATCAGGTGCACTTCCTGCTTAAAGTAACATCCTAACTTTTCAACATTCTAAAGAGCTCTTATGCAGCAGATCTACCCAGTGCAATGTATCTTTTCATCTCTTGACTGCTGCTTCCAGGAGCATTGCTTGTGGATCCAGACAAGACAAAATCCTTGACAACTTCAAGTTTTTCTCGATTTATCATCATGTTACCTATTGGTTCAGTTGTGAGGACTTTGGTTTTCTTTTTGTTGAGTTGTATCCCACATTGAAGGCTGCAATCCTTGATCTTCACCAGCAAGTGCTTCAAGTCCCCCATCCTTGTCAGCAAGCCAAACTGTGTCGTCTGCATATAGCAGGTTGTTAATAATATTTCCTCCAAATCTGATTCTGTGTTCTTCTTCATATAATTTGGCTTCTCTGATTATTTGCTCACCATACAGATTGAAAAAGTATAATAAGTGGGTGCAACCTGGAAGCACACCTTTCTTGATTCTTAAACCATGCAATCTACCCTTGTTCTATTTTTGCTACTGCTTCTTAATCCATGTACAAGTTTCACATGAGCAAGACAAAGTGTTCTGGAATTCCCTTCTCTAATCTATCCATGTTTTGTTATGATCCACACAGTCAGATACCTTGGGTGTTAATAAAACTTAAGTAAACATCTTTTGGGTATTCACTGCTTTCAGGCAAGATCCATCTGATATCTGATATCCTTTGTTCCACATCCTCTTCTGAATCTGGCTTAAATCTCTGGGAAACCAAACTCACTGCCTTGTAGTTGATGACAACTCATCCTGACCCTATAGTATAGGGTAGAACTAACTGCCCCTGTGAGTTTCTGAGACTGTAACTCATTATGGGAATAGAAAACCTTGCCTTTCTCCCACGGAGTGACTGGTGCTTTTGAACTGCTGACCTTGGGGTTTGCAATCCAACCTGTAACCACTGTGCCACGATGGCTCTTGAATGCTGAATATGGTAACTTTCTGTCAATGAATTAATGCAACTGTTGTTGTATTAGCTTCAGTACAATTTGACTCACATGTGATGCCAATGATAGGGTTACATAATTTGACCATTCCGTTGGTCTCCCTTCTTTGGTATGTTTACACATATGGATCTCTTCCAGTCCGTTAGCCAAGTAGCTGTATTCCAAATTTCCTGACATAGATGAGTGAGTGCTGCCAGTGCTTTATCAGCTTGTGGAAACATTTCAACAGATATTCCAGAAATTCCTGGCATCTTGTTTTGGGTTAGACCTTTCCATGCATCTTGGATTTCTTCTTTCCTGACCATTGGTTCTTGCTCATATGTTACCTCCTGAAATGGTTGAATGTTGGTCTATTCTTTTTGATACAGTGACTCCATATTGTTTCCATCTTCCTCAGATGTTTCCTTCATCATTCAATATTTTTCCCATAGAATTTTTTAATATTGCACCTCGAGACTTGACATTTTTCTTCAGTTCTTTCAGTTTAAGATATGCTGAATATGATCTGTTTTGGTTTTCTAACTCTAGGCCTTTGCACATTTTGTGATAATATTTTACTTTGTATTCTCGAGTTGTCCTTTGAAATTTTCTTTTTAGCTCTTTACTTCATGATTTCTTCCATTTGCCTTAGCTACTCTCTGATTAAGAGTAAGTTTCAGAGTCTCTTCTGACAAGCACTTGTATCTTTGCTTTATTTCCTTTTTTTAAAAATGACACTGTGCTTTATTCAGAGATGTTCTCAAAATTTGGTGGGTTATTATCAAGGTTGTATATTGACTCTCGTGTACTTGTTTGCATTTTCTTGAAATTCAACTTGAGCTCACATATGAACAATTGCTGATCTGTTCCACAATCAGCCCCTGGACTGGTTTCAGTTGCTGATATTGAGCTTCTTTTATTGTCTCTTCCCACAGGTGTAGTCAATTTGATTTCTGTGTATTCCATCTGGAGAAGTCCACATTTATGGTCACCTTTTTTGTTGTTGATCATATGTTTGAAGAAATCATTAATCATGCAAAATTCTAACATACAATCAAGATAAATTGGTAATTATTGGTTATTGGAGTGCAAATGTAGGAGCCTAAGAGGAAAGAAGAGAAGTTGGAAAATATAGTATATGCTATCAGCAATTTACTGGTCTTGCAAACTCTGTCATGCGATCTCCAGCTTGGTTTCTATCACCAAGACCATATTTTTCAACTACTGATCCTTCCTCTTTGTTTTCAACTTTTGCATTCCAATAGCATTTTGATAGCAAGTCTGACAAATTGGGACTGAATATGGTGGTAGAATTATTCAATTTCTGCATCACCAGCTTTGGGTGGTTGGTGCATAAATTTGAACAATAGTTGTATTGATTGGTTCTCCTTGAAGGGGGCTAGATAGCATCCTATCAAAGATAGCATTGTACATTAAAATAGATCTTAAAATGTCCGTTTGATGATGAATGCAATGTTGTTTCTCTTGATTGTGTCATTTCCAGCAGAGTAAACCATAAGATTTTCTGTTTCAAAATGGTCAATATCAGTCCATTTCAGCTAACTAATGCTTACAATATCAATCTTTATGTATTCCATTTCATTTTTAATGACTTCCAATGTCCCTAGATTCATATTTCCACACACCAAGTTTCAATTATTAATGACGATTTGAACTGTTTCTCCTCATTTTGAGTTGTGCCCCATCAGCAAATGAAGGTCCTGATGGCTATACTCGATTTGCATCATTATGGTCGACTTGCCTATGAAAAGTCACCTCTTCCTCTTCCTCAGCCGTATTTTGAGTACTTTCCAAGTTGAAGAGCTCATCTTCTGGCACACGTTCTGACAATGTTCTTCTGTTGTTCATGGGGTGTCTAGTAACTGACAGTGTTGCCGCTATCCATAGGGTTTTCAATGGCTCATTCTTCCCATGCGGGCAGCCAATTCCTTCTTCATTGTCTGTTCTTTGTCTGGAAGTTCTTTGGGTGACCCTGCTGGTATATGAAATGCCAATCACATAGCTCCCAGTATCACACAAAACAAAAGTCACCACAGTACCACAAAATGCCAGACAAGTGATGGACCTCTATTCTTAGTGAGGCGTGGCCTGGTGGAAGGAGTGTGCCCTTAGTTGGTTCTGATCCACTTACTGGAACAAATACTGTTAGTTTTTATTTCGTAAATGTGAAATGCATAAAAGAGACCCCCAAAATATCCTCCAATTCAGACTTTCTGCCTTTTAAAAGAGGATAACCCACTCTGATTCAAAGTAATTGAGGTGTTTTGTTTTCCCCTCCCTCTGAGGCTACAGAGACTAGACTAATCACAGCTGAGGTGGAGCGACTGAAATGACTTAAAGCACCAGCTAGACTGGCTGTCATAAGCAGTTACAGTCAACAGCTACAGACTGACAGAGCTGCTCAGCCAAGAGCTGAGGATTCTCAACTCCCACTTCTACTGATGGGCACAGCCAGTGGCCTCTGGGAGTTGACTGGAACCCAGCAGCCAGCTGTGAGGAGCAAGCTAATTCATCTCAGCCTGGCCCAGGTCATCAAGTCACTGAAGGAGTATCGGGAAAGAGGGAAGAAATTTGGGGTCCCACATTTGGCCACAGACAAAAGTTGTTCTGTGTTTAGACAGTAGTTCTGGGCCTGAGTTTGGGGCAGGTGTGATGAAGGAAAGTGGGCTCCCTCCCTGCATCTGGGAACAGATGGTGGGGCTGCCCTGGAAACAGCAGGCCAGTCAGCTGGAGCAAAAAAGGCTTGGACTCTAAAGCCCTGGCAGGGCAGACTGAAGCTACCTCGACTGTTTTTTCTTAACCCAATGGCTCCCGCTACCCTCACCACCCCCAACTAGGTAAAAGGGAAGAAAGATTCATTTTCTTTACAGAGGCAACTTTCTAGAAAGGAGAACAGCCCACCAGCTGTGAAAGGTCCCCTTAAACCATTTTACTTTGAGCAGGAGGAAGAAATGTTGAGATTCCCAGAGCCACTTGGAATTGCGGATCCTCTAGTTTAGGTCCAGTGATGCCAGATCGATTTTTCTAGAGAAAGTCAAAATTCCTGTTTTCTTAAAAACCTCCTGATTTTTTCAAAGGCGATTCAATAACATTGGATAGAAGCCAGGTAGGCCAAAGAGTCCTGGTGGCACAGTGGGTTATGTGTTGGGCAGCTAACTAGAAGGTCAGTAGTTTGAAACCACCAGTCACACTGGGGGAGCGGGGGGTGGGGGATAGGGTGGGGGGCTGTGCAGAGATGAGACTTTCTAGTCCATATAGAATTTCAGCCTCGGAAACCCACAGCGGCAGTTCTGCTCGGTCTTACAGGGTCACGGTGAGTTGGAATCTTCTAGATGGCAGTGAATAAGCAGGCCAACCAGAGTCCACACAGGTCCTCATTTGGCTATGGGAGTCCCCAGTCTGTGACCCTCACAGAATCGACCTTTGTGTATTGATGTTAAAAGTGAGATCCAGAGAGGGGAGCGCCTGTCCCCTTGAGGAGCAACGAGTTGACTTTCCAGTCTCCAATCTGTAGCAGACACTCCCGGTGCTCCTTCTCTTCACTCCCAAATTCCTGATTCCGTGTACTCGCCTCAGTCACCGAGGGCCAGCTCTGAAGGTCCCTTTGCTGGTGCTGGCTGAATGAGCTGAGGAACATATGCCCCTGGGAACAGCCCTGACCAGGCCCCTCACTCCTTGGATGGCAAAACTCTGAGAGGCGTGTGCTACACCCTACCCCTGGAGACTTCCTAAGTGATTAAGCAGCAGGTTCCCAGGTTTGTAATTGGATTCACAATCTATTTGTTATCGGTGGCCTTCCCTCCACTGGCTCACAACCCCACATCATTACCTGCATGTTCAGAGTTTCCTAAATAAGCTCATTGCCTTTAAGTCTTTGGCCAGGGTCTGCTTCAGTGAGAACCCAAACTAATCCCAGGTCTGAATCATTATGTGTCCTTCCTGCCATCCAGTTGATGCCGACTCATGGCAACACTATAGGATAGGGTACACCAAACACCAACCTCCCGTTGCTCTTCATCTGCCTCCACCTTGTTCAGCTTTAGTTGTCCGTGGAAGCGTTTGACACCCATCTGATGCTTCGGAACCCAGAAAGGAGGAAAGGTAAAACTGGGATTCAAATGAAACAGCCTTAAGCAGGACCATAGCCAAGATGTGCCCAGGGCTCCTCGCAGCATTTGTCGGGGCTCATACAACTCTTATCACAATCCATATATACATCAATTGTGTAAAACACATTTGTACATTCATTGCCCTCATTATTCTCAAAACATTTGCTCTCCACTTAAGCCCCTGGCATCAAGTCCTCATTTTTCCCCTCCCTCCCCGCTCCCCCATCCCTCAAGAAACCTTGATAATTTGTGAGTGGTGATACTGAGAGAGTTTTGGGAGGGTGGATTGGAAAGAGGGAACTGATTACAAGTATCTACATGTGACCTCCTCCCTGGGGGATGGACAACAGAAAAGTGGGTGAAGGGAGACATCGGAGCGGTCAAGATCCTGCCTTTTCAATTCCTCCATAGGGAGGCATGGTTGACGGTCATGGTCAACCCCAATGGCTGGATTGAATTCACCTGGCCCAGATGGGCCAATCCAGGTGTAATGCCCACCTAGGTGTACCACCCCTTCCTGGCCGGAAGTTTGAACCTGAGCATATGTAATGGATGGCCCAGTCCCTATGCTAAACCACCTAATAGTATTTGCAAGATGCCAAACACCGTTCTAAGCTTTTTGTGTATAATAATTCAATTATTCCACTTAACAAGCCTATGTGTGGACTCTATTCTGGCCTCATTTTACAGATGAAAAAACAGTGGCACAGGATGATAAAGTCATGAGCCTAGGACCACACAGTGAGGAAGTGGGAAGGAGTGATTTGGACCCAGGCTGCAGAGCCCATGCCTTGGGTGCCTACAGCTGCCATGTAGGACACAGAAAAGCATGGAGCAGACTCGGCGTAAGACATTAGGGAGTTGGGAGGACTGTAGCATGAATGTATGTGCTATGACTTCATGAGAGTAGCTGCTACTCAGATCCAGAAGAGAATGCAAGCCTTTTGCAAAAATTATTTTTTCCAAGAGAGGGTGGAAAACTGCATCTTGTGCGAAATCCCCCCAACCTGCACATGTGCATAGCTATTTCAGAAGGTTCCAAACAATGTGTGCTGTGCGGCAAACCAAACTGAGCTCAGGGGGAGCTGGTCTGTGGGTTATGTTAGCCAGAAAGTGAGCAGTTTGAACTCACCAGCCACCACTCCAAGGGAGAAAGAGGAGGCTTTCTGCTCCCATGGACTTACAGTCTTCGAAGTGGCAGGGAGCATTTCCATGCCTCCTATGATTAGGATCTCGAAGGGTGAGGGTTGAGTTGGTTGAGACCTGTCTTCTGGGCATTTCCCAGAAGGGCTTCCTGCAGTGGCTCTGCCTTCAGGAATGTCTGATGACCTTGAGGGCAGCAAAGTCCTAAACACACTCAGGCAGTGGTTCTCAACCTTCCTAATACAGGTCCTCTTGTTGTGGTGATGCCCACCTCCCCCAACCATTAAATGATTTTCTTGCTACTTCATCACTGTAATTTTGCTACAGTTATGAATTGGGTGAGCCCTGTGAAAGGGTCATATGACTCCCAAAGGGGTTGCAACCCACAGGTTGTGAACCACTGCACTAAGGGTTCCCCTCCCTGGCAGCCCTACCAGTGTCTGGTGTGCATAGTTCTGTGAGGTGAGAGAAATGGACTTAGTGTCTGCTTCTGGTGACAGTTGATGTGGGTGGGCTTTCTCCCTATGCCAAATCCCTCTCGAGCCATTTGTCACCACAACAGAGGGAGCCATGCACAAAAAAGCAAGAAGAGGATGCAGCACAGCAGGACAGCAAGCAGAACAAAGATTGAATAAGCACAATTCACTTCAATCATGAATCGGTGCCCTTGAGATGTGAGGAAGACCCCAGTCTAGTGACATTAGATCAGGTTTAGGGATTGAGTGAAGGGACCCCTCTTAGCTCCCCTCAGCCCCTAATTTGCTTTCCCATTGACCCTGACCCTTGCATCGTGATTGGTCCTTATTCCAGCATGATGGTTGGTTTCATAACCACGGCATATGGGAATGTGTTAGTCGATAGGTTGTACATGCACAGCCTCTGGAATGGGTAAGTGAGGAGGCGATTTGGGCTTGCTCATGCAGACCTCTAGTTGTCCTTGACATGACTGGTAGAAGGGATCATGTGAAGTGATTTGAGATCGGCATTGAGATCTGATAGGTCATGCAGACTTCTAGCTGATCCTGGCAGTACCCTATTTTAAGGAAACAGAATGTTTGGCATTTAAGTCGTATTTGAGCTTAAATTTTGAGCAATAGGCTGTGGCTCACAGTGAGAGTCTATGTGGAGACCCTACATCCATTTTGAGGGGCCACAGATTCAGCCGCTATTGAGTTCTTTCCTACTGCTGACTGGCAGTGGAAAGCTTGTCCCTCAGGAAGTGTGCTTGGGTCCACTCCCCGGGCCAGACTCAACAATATACGGTAGTGTGCACATCCCAATGAAGGTCCCGCTCATGCTCTCACAGGCCCTCCTGAAACTCCATGAATTGATCTGCCTTCAGTCACAATTTTTGTGACAAAGTTGTTTGTTTTCTATGTCTTATTTAAGTTTTCAGGAGCCCAGGTGGTAATGCTGGATAGTGTTGGACTATGAAGAGCAAGGTCGCTGGTTCAAAGCCACTAGTCATTCCACAGGAGAAAGATGAGGTTATTGCTTCCTGTAAAGGTAGCAACTTCAGGATCCCTACACAGAGTCACTATGAGTCAGAGTCAGCAGGACAGAATGGGTGTCATTTTATTTAAGTCACTATGGCTGTGGGTCCTTCCGACACCATTGTGGCCTCATGCGGATGCTCTCCTCCATCCAGAACAGCAGTTTGTGCCTTTTTCTTGTGTAAAACTTAGCAATGGAGTTCCTAATAAAATATAGTTGAATTGGGAGTCATTTCCCCCTAAAAACAAAGTAAATACATAAATAGAAACGAGACTATGGTGCTAATAACCAGTTGGAGAGTTGAGAGAGCTGAACTCTCAATCCTGATAGAAACCCATTGTGACTGAGCACCTGCTCAAGGTCATCCACAGCCTATGAGGTTGAGCCTATGTGTTGGGGAGTAATTGTGTACATAAAGTTAACAATTTATCTTTCTAAAGATTCTGTCTAAAACTTACTTTAAATAATAAGTTTTCCCCAGGGCTAGGTAAAGTTCAGGGAGTTTAACCCCCTAGTATCCACCCCCTCTCAGCATTCATCATGTTAGGCCAGAGGAGGCAAGTCACACCCACTACCCAGGGAGCACTGCTTCCAAAAGCACATTGCCTGTGCCGGGGCAGAGGGGAGGTACCCGTACCAGAAATGCTGACAGAGTGGAACCAGAGAGCTCAGGCCCCAGCTTCCCGAGGGAGCAGCTGTGATGATTCACTTCTGGATGAATATGGTTAAGCAAAGGCCAAAGGCATGACTTTTTGCAGCATGAAAAGCAGATGTGCAGAGGTTGTTCACTGTATTCCAGAAGTTCACACACTCTCCGGAGGCTCCTTGGCTCAATGGCAGGAAGTCATTGGTGGCTTCCACCTTCAATCCCAAAAGGTCACTGCCGTCCAGTGGATTCCTACCACAGTGACCCTATATGGCGTTTTCAAGACTGTAAATCTTAATGGGAGACAGCATTCTCATTGTCCCCCTTGGGACAGGGAGCTAGCAGCCCGTTTTGCCACCAGGGCTCCTTCCTCTCTAATTCTGCATCCAGTCCCTCCGAATATCCTGCCCTGCCCTTGTCTAGGCTTCTTAAATGTGTTCCACGCTGCTTATGTTAGTCTGGGTGCAATCGAGAAACAAATCCACAGAAACATGTATGTATAAGAGAGTTGCATGTAAAGGGTGATTGCACATCACGAAAACATGCTCGCATGTGCTTATGCACCCGCTTTGTCTTCAGCGATCATGTCGGGGTAGGCTGGTGTGCTTTTTCCATGTGGGCTTTGTTGTTTCTTAGCTAGATGGCCCCCTGTTTGTCTTCCAGTCTCTAAGACCCCAGACGCTATATCCTTTGATAGCGGGGCACCATGGTGCTTAACTACTGCACCACCAGGGTTCATTAGCATGTGACTTATCTCCTGTCATTCACACTAGATGCTCAAAATAGCAGGAGAACAGGTTTCTCCTTTGTGGCCACACCAGGTACTGACAGAACCAAGAACAGAGACACAGTTATATATCTTGACTATCATTTGCATATTATATGCCAGGAATCCCTAGGAAGTGTCTTGGAATTGTTCTACTCTGGTTCAAATTTCACACACCCTCCCAGTTTCCATACTGACTCAGCCAAACCCCTAGTAACTGATTTGCACCTCCTATCAACTTGGAGAAAACACCCTATGCCAGATATAGAAGTGGACATACTTGGTACCCAGAAAACCTCTTCAGTGTTTTGAGGGCGGCTCAGCAAACACCCTATGTCAGACATAGAGGTGGACATACTTGGTACCCAGAAAACCTGTTCAGTGTTTTGAGGGCGGCTCAGCAAACAAAATGGGCACAGTGATTAAGCATTCAGCTGCTAACACAACGGTCAACTCTGTAGTGGTTCTGCAAGAGAAGGATATGGTAGTTGACCCCCCAAAAGAGTTACAAACTTGGAAACCCTACGGGTATTTGTATAGGGTCGCTATGTGTTCCAATTGAGATGATTGTCATAGGTTGGGTTTGGTTTAACCCGTCTTACTGAGTATATACATACTCCTTCTTTACACGCGATCAGTTACTTTAGAGGAAAAAGACATGCCTGTCCCAGAACAATCCAAGGACTGGTAAAGGCAACACCCACAAAGACACTCCCTCTGCCTGCCTAACTCTAAAATGCTGCCCATAAAACACTCTGCCTGGTAATATGTGGGCAGCACACTGGGGAGGTGCAGCAAATGTGTGTTGAATGTATGAGGCCATTTCATAGTTTGGTTGCACGATCAGGGTGTCTGTCATAAAGCCCATCTCTTTGACTCCACCTCTCAGCAGAGATGAACACAAGCTTCCCATTTTTTTCTCGGCAATGTCCTTGTCAAATAAAAGTTCCTTGTAGATCAGTAACTTGCCACAGAGCAAAAGATATGGGAAGAGGCTCATCTTTCTCCTGGCTATGAAATAGAATGGCAAGCCCTTCCCTTCAACACACACACACACATACACACACACACACACACACACACACATGCAAACACACATACGCACGCATGCACACACTCGCACACACACACACACCTGCCTTATAACTTCATTCGGTTGATTAGCAAACAAAGCTCTACAACCCAACTATGTGTTTTTCTTCTCCAGAGGAATGACGGACTTATATACCCTGCATTGTCTTTATTTAATGGAATTGCCCCAGTTCTCCTCACCTTTCCTTAGATAGTGCAGTGAACTATTAGATAACTGCAGGTATTGAAAACTAGTATTGATTTCCAGTTTGTGTCACCTTTGGCTTTGAGCACCCTCCACTTCTCTAGTAAGCTTTCCATTGCTTTGGGGAAATTTTCTCTCTCTGAATTTATTATGTGAGGGGGGTAGTGTAATAATCAATGTGCCTATGGAGGACTACCCTTCATGACCTAAACTCATTAAGGGGCAGTGCCTGATGGAGCATCAGGTTGGAGGAAGGCTTATTAACAACCTGCATTATACAGATGACACAATTTTGCTGAAAATGAGAAGGACTTGATTCACTTGCTGATGAAGATGAAGGATTAAAGCCTTCAGTTTGGATTACAACTCAATGTAAAGAAAGTCCAGACCCTCACAACTGGACCTATTGATAACATCATGATAAATGGAGGAAAGATCGAAATTGTCAAGGATTTTGTCTTGCTTGAATCCACAATCAATTCTCATGGAAGCAGCAGAGAAGAGAACAAATGACACATTTCACTAGTCAAATCTGCTACACGAGACCTCTTTAAAGTGTTGAAAAGCAAGAGATTACTTTGAGGACTGGGGCGGGTTGACCCAGGCCATGGTATTTTCAACTGTCTCATATTCATGTGAAAGTTGAACACTGAATAAGGAAGACCAAAGAAGAATAGATATATTTGATTAGTAGTGATGTAAAAGAGTAATGAATGTACCATGGACTGCCAAAAGAACAAACCCATCTAACTTGGATGAAGTACAGCCAGAATGTTCCTCAGGGCAAGGATAATGAGACTTTGCCTTAACTTTGACATGTTGTCCGGAGAGATCAGTCCCTGGAGCAGGACATCGTGTACTGGAAAGTAGAGGGGCAATGAAAAAGGGGAAGGCCCTCAACAAATGGGATTGACACAGTGGCTGCAACAATGGGCTCAAACTTAAGAACAACTGTGAGAATGGTACAGGACCGGGTAGGGTATGATTATGTTGTATGTATGGTCACAATGAATCCAAACCCTCCCTATGACACTGAACAACAACAACAACAACCACCACCTGAATGAATCCTCTGGGAGGACTCTTGAATGTGAGAAAAATGGAACGAAGCCAGAGAAAGGATTGGAGGATGTCTTAAGTTCTTGTCTTAATCTCCTTAACGAAAAATTATCCAACAAGTCAGTAGCCTTAAAACACTTTCCCCCTGCTTTGGAGCTTACAGGTTCAAATTTGGGGTGAGACTCTAGGTCAGGGTCCTTCTTTGTGGATACCAGAAAGTTCCTTGGCATTCCTCGCTATCTTTCTCCCCGTACTGTGTGTTACTGGGTCTATCCTGGCCTTTAACTCAGAAGTGTTTAGGTTTAGGCTCAAGCCTATTCTCATATGGCCTCATTTTTTAAACATTTTATTAGGGACTCATACAACTCTTATCACAATCCATACATATACATGCATCAATTGTATAAAGCACATCTGTACATTTTTTGCCCTAATCATTTTCTTTTTTTAACATTTTATTAGGGGCTCATACAACTCTTATCACAATCCATACATATACATGCATCAATTGTATAAAGCACACCCGAACATTCCCTGCCCCAATCATTCTCAAAGCATTTGCTCTCCACTTAAGCCCTTTGCATCAGGTCCTCTTTTTTTTCCACTCCCTCTCCGCTCCCCCCTCCCTCATGTACCCTTGGTAATTTATACATTATTATTTTGTCATATCTTGCCCTCTCCGGAGTCTCCCTTCCCCCCCTTCTCTGCTGTCCATCTCCCAGGGAGGAGGTCACATGTGGATCCTCGTAATCAGTTCCCCCTTTCCAACCCACTCACCCTCCACTCTCCCAGCATCGCCCCTCACACCTTTGGTCCTGAAGGTATCATCCACCCTGGATTCCCTGTGCCTCCAGCCCCCATATGCACCAGTGTACAACCTCTGCCATATCCAGCCCTGCAAGGTAGAATTTGGATCATGGTAGTTGGGGGGAGGAAGCATCCAAGATCTGGGGGAAAGCTGTGTTCTTCATCGGTACTACCTCGCACCCTGACTGACCCATCTCCTCTTCTAAACCCCTCAATGAGGGGATCTCCAGTGGCCATACGGCCTCATTTATATTACAAAAGAACTCCCTTCTTTTCAAACAGGATCATGTCCACCAAGGTTCAAATTTCTCACATATTTTGAGGGGGCTACAGATCAATCCATAATGGTTCTTTTGGGTAGCTGTAACAAATGGCTACCAATCGAGTGACTTAAACAGCAGGCATTTGTTCTCTCACTTTTCTGAAGGGCCAAGGGTTAAAATTAAGGTGTGGGCAAGATTCATTCTTTCTGAGAGCTCTGAAGGAGAATCAAAGTAGCCTCTCTCTGCTTTTGGTCACTGCTGCTAATCCTTGATATTTCTTGGCTTATAGATGCACTGATCCAATCTCTGCCAGTGTCTTCACACGGGGTCTCTGTGTGCCCAGTCCTCTTCTTATAAGAACACACCAATCAGTGCATGTAGCATCCATCTGAAATCTAAACCCAGAAAGATGGAGCTCTTGAAATCCTTAACTAAGCACATCTGCCAGGACCTCCTCTCCAAGTAAGGCCATAGCCTCAGGTTCCATGTGAACATTAATGGGTGTGTGTGAATGTGATTTAATGTACTACAGAGGGCACGCTTTGGCCTCAGGAGGAGTGTTTCGCCAGTACCTGCTTCACAGCTCTGAGATTGCCCAGGCATTTGCCACATTTTCTTGTCTTCCCACCATTTATCCACCATTAGGCCTTTTTCCCTAAGTTAGTCAAGCGTCAGTTTCTGTCACTTGTGATCATGACCCTCCCTCCCGCCCAGGTCACAAATTTAAACTGATACAGGCGGTTTCTTTAATGGGCACTATGTTATCCTGACTAGCAAGCATTGCTAAGGAGGGAGGATGAATCAGCGAGAACCCGCTTGCTTCATCTAGCTTCGGGGCAGTCCACAGAGGACTGATCCCTGAGCCACTAACGAATTTTGCAACTGTCACAGAACAATGCAAATAAGTAAGATCCACATCTGCTGAACACCATCATGAGGTCAAACTGTGTGTAAATAAATGCCTGTTTCAAGGAGCGAGTAAATCCTAAGGTAAGGAGTGACACGGCTTTGTTGGCACAAACCCAGCAAGGCATTATGGGTCGGATATTAATGAACTCATGCTCCTGGGCCTCACAGAGCCCCAGCTCAACTGCTTCAGCTTGTTGACAAACTGAACTCAGGGTACCCGGAGAGAGCACTACCATTTTGATGAACAGGGTTGGTTGGGGATGATGCTTCCTAACTTGCATTTTAATATAAATTTGATGCTTCATCTGAGCAATGTGGAAAGAGTATTCAGATAAAAGAGAGGGACAAACATCAAGTGACCAGAGGATGAAACTTCTATCTAATATGTGCCCACTGGAAATGCTTCGTGGGAAGGTATTTTTTGGGGGTGTGGGGTTGTTCCCCTACCCTGCTCCAAGCCTTCCTCCTCATACCCACCCCCACCCCAGCATACATCCTACTGGGAGAATGTCTCTGAATAATGAAGTTTTAATAAATGAAGCTTTAATGAGCCTGATAGTCTGCCTAAGACCCCTTCAAACTGTAGTCTTTCATTTGTATTCTTCCTTCCTTTTTGAAGAAATGAACCTGATGGCAGGTAGTATGTTTCCTTTCCAGGATGAGCTGATAGAGCCTCTCGCTGCTGCAGTGGGAGGTGAAACATTAAAAGGCCCTCTGTGGCCATGAGACATGCCCACTCTCCAAGAGACACTGGGCAGGTTTGCTGAAGCTCCTCAGAATTGACTAGTGGCCCTGGTCCACCCATCTCAACCAACCCAGTCTTCATTTGCACTGCATGCCCTCTCTGAGCTCCAACTGGATGTTTCATTTGAGGATGACAAAGCCTCTATTGTGTGAGAAGTTGCGCAGACATGTGAACTAATCAATGCTCCCCCTGTCCCCGGGGAGTGTGAAATTCTCCCATCATGACTCACCAGCTTCCCTGGAAATTCCTGTCCTAACTCAGGCACTTAATATCAATGGTGTCTCTGCTTCCTTCCTTCTTGCACACCCCCCCCAGGCATTAACTGTCATCCTTCCTCTCCCTAAAATATACTTTGAATCTATTCACTTCATGCCATCCCTACTGCCCCAAGGTGTGTCTTGCATTGACTATGAAACTAGATTCTGTATCCATTTTCCAGGGCTGTCAAAACAAAGCATCGTAAATCAGGTGGCTTTTAAGAACAGTCCACCACCTGTCTATCAGTTCGTGGTGCAGTGGTAGCTAGAGTGTTGCTGTGAAATTGGAAGCCGTTCCACTGATATGACAAACCCCAGAAGGGTCAGCAATGATGGGCAGGCTTCAGTGGAACTTCGAGCCCTGTGGTGCTCAACCTTCCTTTAATACAATTCCTCATGTTGTGGTGACCCCCAACCATAAAATCATTTTCCTTGCTACTTCATAACTGTAATTTTGCTACTGCCATGAATCGGGTGACTCGTGTTAAAAGGTCGCTGGACCCCAAAAGGGGTCACAACCCACAGATTGAGAACCACTGCTCTAGCCTAAGGCAGACTAGGAAGAAAGACCTGGTGATCTACTTCCAAATATTAACAAATGAAAGCCTTATGGGTCACAACAAAATATGGTCCTATAGAGTGCTGGAAGATGAGCCACTGACCTGCACACAACAGCTACAAAAATAGACTCAAACACACCAAAAAAGGCCTGCTGAACTCCAAAGCCCTAACAAACCCACTGCCCTCAAGTCCATGCCAACTCATAGCGGCCCTATAGGACAGGAGTGAACTGTGTATTAGTCTGGGTATGCTAGAGGAAAATCGAGGGAGACTCATGTGTATGAGAGAGAGTTGGTGGTTTTTAAAAATCATTTCCCTATTATTTAATCATTATATTAGGGATTCATACACCTCTTATAACAATCCATCCATCCATCCATCCATCCATTATAAAGCACATTTATACATTCATTGCCCTCATCATTGTCAAAACATTTGCTCTCCACAAAAGCCCCTGGCACCTGCTCCTCATTTTTCTCCTCCCTCCCCACTCCCCCCTCCTAATGAACCCTTGATAATTTTATTGGGGGCTCATACAACTCTTATCACAGTCATTCATTCCATCCATCCATCCATCCATCCATCCATCCATCCATCCACCCATTGTGTGTCAAGTACATTTGTACATGTGTTGCCCTCATCCTTCTCAAAACATTTGCTTTCTACTTGATCCCTTGGTATCAGCTCCTCATTTCCCCACTTCCATCCTCCTCCCCCTCCCTCATAAATCCTTGATAATGTATAAATTATTTTGTCATATATTACACGTCAAACATCTCACTTCCCCCACTTTTCTGTTGTCCGTCCCCCAGGGCAGAGGTTTTATGTAGATCCCTGTAATCGGTTCACTCTTTCTACCCCACCTTCCCTCCACCCTCCTGGTATTGCCACTCTCACCACTGGTCCTGAAGAGATCATCTGTCGTGAATTCCCTGTTTCCAGCTCCTGTCTGTACCAGAGTACATGTTCTGGTCTAATTCTACCTTATAAATCCAGAGAGAGAGTTTTATATCGAACAGTAATTGTACATTAAGCAAACGTCCCAGCCCAGTGCAGATTAAATCCATAACTCTGATATTAGCCCATATGTCTGATACCAATCTATAAATTCCTTTTCAGACCCATAAAACATGTGCAATGATGCTGAATGCAGGATAATCACAGGCCAATGGGTGGAAAGTCTTGTGGATCCAGTGGCATTGTAAGCATCTCAGTGCTGGCAGCGATCTCTCTGAGGCTTCTTTGGCTTCAGAGGTCTGATCGCATCCATTTGGCTTGCCTTCTGCAATGTCTCCCAACGAGTACCAGAGAGAGAGAGAGAGAGAGAGAGAGAGAGAGAGAGAGAGAGAGAGAGAGAGAGAGAGAGAGAGAGAGAGTGAGTGAGAAGAGAGCGATGTCTTCCACCTCCAAGGAGGAAGTACCAGATTTCTCAGAGTTCTCAGGAGAAGGCTATGCCCACATAAAATTCTCACTATTTCCAGATTGGCAGCCTAGACTCCACGCCTACACTCCTAATCCTTAACTTGACAGAAGATTAGATGACTACCACAGGCTCCTAATCCATAACAAGCCCATTTATTTTTTCCCTGCATACCGACACCAATCCAATACCCAAAGCTTTACCCAATGGGTAGAGATCTACTTCTAAAACATGAATATAGAAAAATCGCTTTTGCTTGAAGGCTCTCAAGGAAATGCTCACTGAAAACTCCATTCCTATTATCTCACCTCCCCCAAATTAGTCTTCTTCTGGGCTTTCAGTCACACCAAGATCTCTACTGCCCCAAAGTGCCAAGTTCAAAGTTCCAGTTAATCTCCCTGATCCTGAATTTTAAGAACTGTGTGTGTGGGAGGGAAGGGGTTGGGCTGTTTGTTGAACTGCTGGGTTTTGGAGCCATTTGTTATGCAACCTCATTTTGTCAATGACTGGTTAATTAATGCAGCATTCATTTGCCCTTCTTCCACTCACAGCACATGGCTTGTATCTTTGGGATCACTCTTCCACCATGCTCCATCTCCATGCTTCTGCTGGCATTGACCCAATCTGCCAGCTCCAGGCCTGCCTAGTCAGGGCATGACTTCCTCTGTCCAAAGGGACTTGGTCAGACTCAGTATGTGACTCATGCTAGGTTAATGATATCTAACCCTAAAAATGCCCCAGAAACAATTACCCCATTGCCAATGAGTCCATTTTGAATCATAGAAGGCCCCTGTGGGGTTTCTCAGACTGTAAATATTTATGTGAGCAGAAAGTTCCATCTTTTTCCCTATGAGGTAGCTGGTAGGGTAGCACTGCCAACCTTGCAGTTAGCAATCCAATGCTTACCTGATAGTACCACCAATGATTAGAAAGGAAAAGAGCCTCTCTCTAATAGAATTCCTGAGCTTCTAGATAAAACTACAGCTGTCATCAGGAAGCCTCCGTGAAACTCAAAAGGAAACAGCACTGAAAGGAAAAGGTTCAAACTCTGATGGTATCAACTGAGTGCCAGAACCCAGCTATTCCTGATGCTCTGTCCCCAGACTTACAAATTCCATAAACCTACCCATTCATTCCTTCTCCTGCTCCTTCCCTTCTTACGCCCCAAGGTACTTTGACTTAGCTTTGAAGGCACTCACAACTTCACGGGTTCTGCCTTGCACAGGTGTCTGCTTGCTTCCAGTTCAGTCCTGACATTGTCCCTATCTTTAGCCATGTTAGGCTTGCATCCTAGAGCTTTCCTTTGCTTGTCTCCCTATTGCTCTTGTCCTATGAAGTCTGTGGCTTTATCTTTAAGTATAAGTCCTGCCCTTCCGCTTTCGTAGAAATCTGTCTCTGTATCTTGGCTCGTGGCAGGTTGTGTCCTTCAAAGATGACTGTCCTAATGTTGCACATCGCACATTCTCTTGTTACAAGATGAATTTGTGTTCATTTTTCCAGAAATAGGGCCTGCTTTCCCTCTTCCTTGCATCTTGGCAGGCCTTTGACTATGGCAGAAGTGTTGCTCTGTGACTTCCACCTGGTCGTATTGGGTTGTTCACCATTGGGACCCTGTCAGGATATTGCAAGGAAGACCAAGCCAAATGAAAATGTCACCTATAGGGTTCTTCTTGAGCTCCAACCAATAGAAGTATCAGTTGTGTGAGGGAGTGAGTCTTAAGAGAGCTGCAGCCTCTGTCCTTTGAGCTACCCCAGCTAATGCTTGATGAAGCCAAAACTAGTGTCCTCACTGAGCTCTGCCCAGATTGCAGATTTGTGAGCAAAATTGATGTTATCATTACTTTAAGATGTTATTTGTGGGGATACTATCTGTTTGCAGCAGATCATCAGAATACTGCCTAATCAGACTGCATTGCCAGTTTTACTCTCTCTCTCCGTATATATATATAAATATATATAGATAGATAGATAGATAGATAGATATAGAGATAGAGATAGATAGAGAGAGATAGAGAGATAGAGAGAGATAGAGAGAGAGATAGAGAGAGATATATAGAGATATAGAGATATAGAGATATAGAGATATAGAAATAGATATATAGAGATACAGAGATATATAGATATAGATATCCTCTTCTCATCTGTCAGTTGGTTGTACTATAATGGTTTGTGTATTGTTATGATGCTGGAAGCTCTGTTCCCAGAATTTCAAATACCAGCAGGATTGCCCATGGTGGACAGGTTTCAGTGAAGCTTCTAGACTAAGACAGACAAGGAAGAGGTGCCTGACCGTCCACTTCCAAAAATTACTGAAAGAAAACCTTATGGATCACAAGAGAACACTGACTGACTAATGTGTTTTGGACACACTATCAGTGGACAATTGCTAGAGGAAGACATCATATTTGATGAAATAGAGGGACAGGGAAGATCCTTGTTGAGGCAGATTGACCTAATCGCTGCAACAATGGACTTCAACATTCAGGAATGTGTGACAATGGTGCCAGATAAGACAGCACTCCATTCCATTTCATATAAGGTCTCCATGGATCACAGTAGACTTGATGGCACTCTCTATATGTTTGTCTTCAGTGACTTCCCATAGGGCTGCTCTGCCTGGCAGCCTCTATTCTTCATGCTTCCAAATGGGGAGCACAACAGGTCCATAGTCACTGATATTCCCCTCAATCACCAGGTAAAGTAAGGAGGCATGAAGCTAACTAGGTTGTTCTCTTTGCCTTGTCTCTCTTCCTTTTCCCCTCCTCCAACAGGGCTAGAGGGGGTAAATACTTACCTTGCAGTCTAGAAGAGAATTTCTTCCACACCAAAATCTTCTCCTTCCTCAAAAGGCACATACATGCCTTTCTCCTTGTTTTGAATTAAAATGGCAGATGGGATGGTAGGAAAGAAAATGAACTAGTCTAACAGAATGGCCAAACAGATTTACCTTCCACATAAGAATGCAAATAACTCCTCAATCTTGTTATAGAGTCATGATATGATGAGCTCCATCAAAGCAGAGTAGAACACCACGGAGGTCAGACCAGAAAGACCATATTGAGTTGATTTTGTATGAGAGATTCTAGTTGCTAATTATACTT
Organism: Tenrec ecaudatus; assembly: GCF_050624435.1. Lineage (NCBI taxonomy): Eukaryota > Metazoa > Chordata > Mammalia > Afrosoricida > Tenrecidae > Tenrec > Tenrec ecaudatus. The sequence goes on along the minus strand of NW_027457912.1, from coordinate 823,480 downwards.
TTCATAACAGACAGATGGCAGGTATAGAAGCCCAGACTTAAAATGTCTTTATCTAATTGCCTGCCTAAATATATATTTGCAATATGGTCTTCAAAGGGAATACTTTCTTTACCTTAAATACCATTTCTTTTTCCCCTCTTTTATGTAATTTTATTGAAGTATCATTGATGTACAATAAACCATAGTGTGTTTTGCTCTTTGAGGTTTTTAAAAAGAATCATTTTATTGGGGGCTCCTACAACTCTTACCACAATCTATACATACATCCACTGTGTACATTTGTTGCCATCATCATTGTCAAAATATTTGCTTTCTACTTCAGCCCTTGGAATTAGCTCCTCATTTCCCCTCCTTCCCCCTCCCCCACCCTCATGGACCCTTGATAATTTATAAATTATTATTCTGTCCTATCTTACACTGTCCGACATCTACCTTCACCCACTTTTTTGTTGTCCCTCCCTCATGGAGGAGGTTATATGTAGATCCTTGTAATCAGATCCCTCTTTCTACCCCACCTTTCCTCCACCCTCCTGTTATTGCTACTCTCAGCACCAGTCCTGAAGGGGTCATCTGTCCTGGTTTCCCTGTGTTTCCAGTTCCTATATGGACCAGTGTATATTCTCTGGTCTAGCCAGGTTTGTAAGGTAGAATTGGGATCATGATAGTGGGCGCGGTAGAATTTAGGAACGAGAGGAAAGTTATATGTTTCATCGTTGCTACACTGCATCCTGACTGGCTCATCTCCTCCCAGTGACCCTTTTGTAAGGGGTTGTCCAGTTGCCTACAGATAGATCTTGGATCCCCTAACTGTACCCCCCCCCATTCACAATGATATGATTCTTTTTGTTCTTTATGCCTGATACCTGATCCCTTCTACATCTTGTGATCACACAGGCTGGTGTGCTTCTTTCATGTGCGCTTTATTGCTTCTGAGTTAGATGGCCACTTGTGAACCCTCTAGTCTTTAAAACCCTAGACTATCTTTTGATAGATAGGCTCCATAAGCTTTCTTCACCTCATTTGTTTATACACCCACTTTTTGTCTTGAGTGATTGTGTCGGGAAGGTGACCATCATGGAATACCAGTTCCTTAAATTCCATATCTATAGGCTTAAGTCTTACCCACAGGAAGCCTATTTTTATTTTATCCCTGGAACAAAATCTTGCAATAATTTTCTCTTTTTGGGTAAGTCCATCCTGAATCACTTATCCTTTAACATTTACAAGAATTTATCTGTAACCAACCCCATTTACATAGTCTCATTCATGCTATTTCCACAATAATTGCTAATAACCCTATTTTTTAGAATCGGAAGAAAGCATCAGCATCAATATCCCATTGCCACTGAGTTGATTTCAACTCATGGGTACCCTATAGGACAGAATAGTATTGCCTCATAGGTTTCCAAGGCTGAAAAAAAATCTCTTTATTGTGAGATGAGTGAAGGTTTACAGAATACATCCGTTTTCCATGTGACAGTTCACACATATTTTGCTTCATGATATTGACTGCAGTCTGCTCAACGTAATATCACTTATTGCACTTCCTCCTTGTAGTTCCTGTTTCCATTCCCCCTTCTTTCCTGACCGTTCTGAACTTTATCTTTGAATAAATTATATCCTTTTGATTCAAATAGTTGATTAGTGTTACTTTTTATCTTATAGATCTACCTATTGTTTGGCTGAAGATTGAGCCAAGGGAGTGAGTTCAGTTCCAGATCTGAAGGTGCCTAAGGACTACAGTCTTGTGGGTTCCAAGAATCTCTCTCTGAGCAATACCCCTGAACTTTTAAAATAAGTTTAAACTTTGTTGCACATATTTCTCCTTTCTATCCCAAAATTCCAAAGCAAACTCATTATCATTGTGTTGAAGCTGACTCATAGAGACCCTACAAGATAGAATAGAACTTCACCCTTTCATTTTCCAAGGCTTAAATCTTTACCAGAGCAGACAAACTCATATATCTCACATGGACCAACTGATAGGTTAGAACCACTTACTTTGTGTTTAGGAGCTCAATGAGGAGTCCACTCTGCCATTAGAGCTCGTTAAGAATGCTATTCAGGATTCCCTAATGCTATCCCTCTCAGATCAGTTGGTAGTGGTAATAAATGTAAATCTTAAGGGGGTCAGACTGCCACATCGTAACTCTTCCTTGGGGAAGATGGGGGGTTTGAACTGCTGATTGATTAGCCCTTAAGTGCTTAATTACTGCCTCACCAGGGTTCTCCTTAACATCAGAACAGTGGACACTTATTGGTTTATCTTGCTGGTCTCTGTTCCCTAAAAATTGCACTTCATCCACAGGGTTTTCTTCCACAACACACAGCTGCTAGTGTTTTTGGTTTTTTTCTCCACATGACTTCACCTTCCTGGTCAAAGCTGATTTGTCCAGTGCTAAACACACAATGAAAACATAGCCATATTTGCACACTACACAATTTGAAGTGAGACAGCAAGCTATTTGTTGAGTTTTTTGAATGACAGAAGTCTAAAAGGAAGTGTTATGATGCAGGAAACAGTGAGTTTTGATGTCCAGGATCTATGCTGGGGACCCAGTTGGCACTCCGAATGACTATTCAAAGTGATGGTATGAATTCTCCTCTTCCATGACCTACACATATAATAGATATAACCACTAAGTCCATGATTTGACAAATGTCTTGTGTGATTGAGTTTTGGTTCCCCATAGGATTAGATCCTGAGACAAAGGTTTTAATTAAGCCATTTTTGGGGGAGATATCAATAAGGAAATGGGAAGCAGAAAAGGGAAAGAAGGCAGCCAATGAAAAGTACATTATCAAACAATTTAAAATAGTGAGCAACTGGAGGTTAATCTTACTGGAGACACTCTAGAAAATCCACTAGTTATTCTGCCCAGAATGTGAGGGAGTGTGGCTATTTGTCCAACAACTCCTATGGGTCATTGGTTAAGGGTTACTCCAGGAAGCAAGAATTAACTCCACAACCTCCTAAGCCATGCATGCTCAGGTACAGTGGTCTACAGAAACTAGAGAAAGCAGGAAGAGAGATATGCTGGCCATTCGGAATTAGGCTAGCATGCCAAGTTGTCAGACATGTCAGGTTCTTGCACTATCATAACTTGTGAGATATACCACTGGTATTTCAAACACAAGCATAGTTACCCGTGGTGGAAAATTTTCAGAAAAGCTTACAAGCTAAATAGACTAGAAAGAATAACCTGCCAATCTACATCTGAAAAAAATAGTGGTGTTTGTGGAGCAGTTGAATATTTTTTGATAGCACTGGAATATTTTTTCATATAGCAGTGGAATATTTTTTCATATAGTGCAGTGGAATATTTTTTCATATAGTGGAATATGATAGCAGTGGAATATTTTTTCATATAGTGCAGGATGATGAACCCCTCAAGTTGGAAGACACTCAAAATATAATTGAGGAAGAGCTGTCTCCTCAAAGTAGAGTTGACCTTAGTGATATAAAGTTTTCAGGACCTATATTTGTTGATGTGGCAATGACTCAAAATGAGAAGAAACAGCAGTACTGCAATAACCACTAACAAGAAGATGGGATGCATGAAATATGGATCTAGAAAAATTGGAAGCCATGACAAAATGGAACACATAAAGATCAAACACTCTAGGTTTTATTGAACAGAAATAGACTGGTATTGGCCATTTTGAATGTCATAATAATATGGTTTATATACCAGAGTAACAAATTTGAAAGGAATGGATGACTTTCATGTTAAAAAAGAGAATGTTTCAACATCGATTCCAATGTTCACCATTGTTAGGTGTAGGATATATTACACCTACAAGGATGAATAATTAATAAAGTTATTATTCAAATTGACACACCAACCACTAATGCTAACAATAAAGCCATTGAGGATTTTTACCAACCTTTTCAGTCTGAAATTGATGAAACATGCAATCAAGATTACTGATGACTTGAATGCAAAAATTGGAAATTAAGGAGGAGGATCACTAGTTAGAAAATATGGCCATGGGGATGGAAGCCACATGGGAGATCTCATGACAGAATATTCCTATAAGGATGGCTTATTGATTGAACATTTATTTTTCAGTGATGTAAACAGTAACCATAGACATGGATCATGTATATTGGATAGAAATACACAGGAATTAAATCAACTACATCTGTTGAAATAAACTACTATATATACTCGAGTATAACCCAAGGCAACTAATTTTACCCCCAAAGCGGGGGTGCTTTTTCAGCATAAAAAATGTGCAGAAAAAAAACTCGGCTTATACTCAAGTATTTATGGTATAAAGAAGTTCAATATCATCAGTCACGAGACTGGAGACCAATTGTGGAACAAACCATCAATGGCAAATTCAACTCGAATTCAAACAATATTAAAACAAGTCCCCAAGAGTCAAAGTATGAATTTGAGTGTATATCATCTAAATTAGAGGATACTTCAAGGAGAAAGTTGACACATTGAACACAAATCACCTGAGATGATACGAGTTCTGCAATAATATCAAGAACATCATAAATAAAGAAATTCAAAGATAATTAAAAAGATAGAAACTAAAGAAAAGACAAAATGGATGACACCTTGAATGTGGAGTAGCTGAAGCCAATGAAAGAAATGATGAAGTACGAAAAAGAGAGAGAGAGAAATATAGAAATAATTGATGACGTAAAGACGCTGAATAAAGAAGCTGAACATAAAATTTCAAAGGGGAATTCAAAAAGATGGAATAAAGAATTATATGAAAAGGTGCAAAGACCTGGAATTAGGACAGCAAAAATGAAAAGCATGTGCATTTCACTAGCTGAAAAAATGGAAGAGAAATTCAAAATACAGAATTACACAGATAGCATCAAAAGAAGGTGAAAGGGATTCACTGACCACATGAAGCCCAGGCTCCACAGCGCTGAGTCCTGAAGACCAAGATAGCATAGGGTTCTCACTGCAGATTGCTCTGAGAGTACTCACAGTAGTAGGCCCTGGATCAACTTGGGAAAATGTAGAACTCAAAATAAGAAGACTAACCTTAGGATATGATAGGCACTAGTGGAATTCCCATTTGACACCTGACCTCACCTCCATGGCTCAACTTTCAGCCCCCAAATAGGAGACCTATACTGTCAACGATGTACAATTCAGAGCCCAGCATTTGTCAGGGAGTTACTCAGAAGGCAGGAAGGAATGGGAACGAAAGACCAATGGAAACGGCAAACAAAGGGAGGGAATAGGAAAAGTAGTATTGCATTGTAGGTATTGCAATCAATATCATAAAACATTGCATGAATTGTAAGGAAAATCAATTTACTCTGTAGATTTTCCCTCACATCACAATCAAAACAGTGTAAAAAGAAAATTAGTCATATGACCGAGTACACTGGTAGATCTTGCTGAAGACCAATTTCCAGTGTTAAAAGATGTCACTTTGAAGAATAAGGCACAGCTGAGCCCTAGTGGTATAGTGGTTACAAATATAATGCGTCAGAACCAACCCAGTTGGGTTGCTCAACACAAGATCAACAGTTCAGCTCCCATACAAAGTTCCAGTATTGGAAACCCACAGGGATATCACTCCCCTGTCCTATAGAGTTGCTAAGGGTTGGAATCAACTTGATGGCAGTGAACTGGATGTAAGCCAGGCTGACTAGAGACACAAATCAAGTGCCACTCATATATGTGCAATAAATAGTTTTCTATCAAGAAGTCATTATAGTATTTCTATTTCAAGGAAATATCCCAGGCCAGTCCAACTCAAGTCCATAAGTCCAACACTGGCCCATAAGTTCCTTTCCAACTTACGCAGTTACATGCAATGATGCAGAATGCAGGGATGTCAAAGGCCAGTGATTGCAATGTCTTGTGGACCCAAGGTCGATGGAAGCATGGCAAGACTCTGGCAGCTCTCAACGTGGGCATGGAGCAGTCAGGTGAATGCAAAAAGAAGGGGAGGTTCCCAGGGCCCTCCTTATGAGAAGGCCATGGCCACAAAGAGGCACCATCAGGCTATGGTGTGATTGACAGATTGGATACCAACCTTACACTTTGACATATCTTCAAACTGACATAAAATTATATAACTATCATACTATGGCATTTTCAATCACCTCATATGTACTTGAAAATGGACAATAATTATGAAAGGTAAAATAAAAGTTGATGTCTTTGAATTATGATGCTGGTGAAGAATATTGAATATTCCATGGACTTTCAGAAGAAGGAACAAATCTTTCTTGGCGGAAGTAGAGCCAGAATGCTTCCTAGACGTGAGAATGGCAAGACTTCATATCACATACTTTGGACATGTTAACAGCTGAGCATAGTCCCTAGAGAAGGATATCATACTTGATAAATTGGAGTGGTGAAAAAAAGAAGAAGGTCCTCAATGGGATGAATTGGCATACTGGCTGCAAAAACGGTCTCCAACATTCACTGTGAGGAAACAGGATGTGGGTGCTATGAGTTAGAGCCAAATTAACAGTGTCTAACAATGACAACTCCCCTCCCCCGCCCCAACTGTCAATTTGCTGCACTGTGGTAGCTTGTGCTTTGCTGTAATGCTGGGAGTTAGTCCACTAGTACTTAAAATACCAGGCAGGATCACCCACGGTGAACAGATTTCAACACAGCTTCCAGACTAAGAACTGACAGGACGACAAAACAATCAGTCCACTTCTGAGGGATTCACCATTGAAAACTTTCTGCATAGCACTAAAATATTGTCTGATATAATGCCAGAAAATGAGCCCCTCAGATTGCAAAACAATCAAAATATCACCGAGAAAGTGAGCTTCCTCAAAGTAGAGTCCACCTTAATGATAACTCAAAACCTCACAACAGGAGCTGTAGATAACATCATAATAAATGGAGAAAATATTGAAGTTATCAAGGATTTCGTGTTGCTTAGATTCACAACTAATGCTCATGGAAACAACAATCAAGAAACCAAATATCATATTGCATTAGGCAAATCTACTGCACATAACCACTTTAAAGTACGGAAGATCAAGAATTTCACTTAGGATTAAGTTGCGCCTGGCCCAAGGCATGGTATTTTCTGCCACATCTTATGCATGTGAAATTTGAACATTGAATGAGAACGACTGAAGGAGAACTGGTGCATTTGAATTAAGGTACTGACAAAAAAATACTGAAAGTACCATGGGTGGAGAGAAGAACAAACAAATCTGTCTGAGAAGAAGTGCAGCTAAATGTTCCTTGGCAGATAGGATAGCGAGGCTTCATCTCATGTACTTTGCAGATGTTATCAGGACAGACCAGTCCCTGGAGGACATCATACACATTACAGTGGAGGGGTTGCAAAAAGAGGAAGACACCTGATCAAATGGATCGAGACAATTCCTACAACAATGGGCTCAAACATAACAAAATTTTTGAGTATGGAGCAGGACCAGGCAATGTTTCATTCTGTTGTGTAGGCATTATTATGAGACAGAACTGACTTGAAGGCATCTAGCAACAAAGTGTACTAAAGCTTTCTGGCACCTTCATTTGCTGATGGATTATAATTCAAAATGAGAAAAATCATTGCAACCATTCATTAATAATCAGAACATGAAACGTGAAAAATAAGAATCTAGGAAATTTGGAAATCATAAAAAACGGAATCTGACCTATAAAGATCAGTATCCTAGGCATTGGTGAGTTGAAATAGTCCCTTTGAATCTTAAAATGATAAGAATGACTATGCTGACAATGACAAATTCAAAAGAATGTCTGTTTCATCCTCAAAAAGAACATTTCTAGATCTATCTTGAAATGCAATGCTGCCTGTGACAGAATAATATCTATCTTCACACACTAGGAAGGCCGGTTAATAGAACCATTATTCAAATTTTCTCACAAACCACTAAAGCCAATGAAGAATTGTACCAACTTCTTTACTCTGAAATTGATCACACATGTACTGAAAATGCATTAATAATTGCTGACAATTGGAATGCACACATGGAAACAAAAAGGAAGGAAGAGTAATTAGAAACTATGGCTTTGGGAATCGAAAAGAAGCTGAAGAATGCATGAAAGAATTCTGCAAGAGCAATAACTTCCTCATTGCAAACATCTTTATTCAACAACAGGAGCGGCATATATACATGTGGAATACACAGGAATGGAACTGATTAAATCTGTGGGAAGACAGGATAGAGAAGCTCCATATCATTGAGACAAAATAAGACCAGGGGCCAACTATGTAACAGACTATCAATTACTAATATGCAAGTTCAAGTCATACCTGAAGAAAATTAAAATAAGAACGCAAAAGAGCCCAAATACAGCCTACATTATATCTGTGGTCGGCTGGGATTTCTAGAGAAACAAACCAGTGATACTGATACATGTAGAAGAAGGAAATTTATATCAATAAAGAATTTTACATTAAGAAGTCCACACAACAAGAAACCCCAGTCCAACTCCAGCCCATAAATCAGATGCAAACTAGAGGCCCTTCCAGACTCATGAAGCTGTTGGAGGAATAGCCCAAGAAACAGGAAAACCACAGGTTGGTGGAGGCAGAGTTGGGAGAATCCAAAGTCAACAGGCAGTTGGCAGGCCACAGACAGCTCTTAGGGTCAGCAGGTCTCATGGTGATTGCCATCCCAAGAAGCCAGACGTAGGGTCCAGGGTCTTTTCATCAGGAAGAAAAACAGTGAGCCCATTCTCCACAGTCTACTTATAGCTATGAAATAGGTCACACCCCCAAGGAGACTGTGACCTGCACCTTCTGAAGATCCTGGTCAAACTAAATTGACACCAAACCTTACTATCACAATATCTCACCTGAATTTAGAGCCTATCTCAAGAATGGTTTGGACATATTGAACATTACTGATCAGCTACCAGAAGACTTGTGAAATAGCATCAAGGTCATCAATCTTTTTTTTTTTTTGTCATGTCAACTGGGGCTATTATTTATTTATCATAAATTATTTTATTGGGGGCTCCTCAAAAAGATCATTAATAATACAGGAAAGAAAGAAAATACTACAGTGGATATCAGAGGAGATTGTGAAACTTGCTCTTGAACCTAAAGCAGCTAAAGCAAATGGAAGAAATGATGAAATAAAAGAGTTGAACAGAAAAATTTGAAAGGCCAGCTTGAGAAGATAAAGTAAAGAATTATATTGTAACGTGTAAAGACCTGGAATTAGGAAAGCAAAAGGAATGAGTACAGTCAGCATATCATAAATTGAAAGAACAGAAGAAAAAATCCAAGCCTTGGACTAAAATGTTGAAGGATTATTTATCAAACTATTGAATGATGCAGGGAGAATCCAAAGAACATGGAAGGAGTATACAGAGTCTCTGTACCCAAGAATTAGTTGAGGTTCTACTAGTTCAAAAGGCCAAGAAGAAGTTGAAGCTGCAATGTAAGCATTAGTGAAAAGCAAGGAAGGGATAGGAATGGAAATATTTCAACACGCTCATGCAGTGAGAGTCCATGTCAAGAAATTTGGAAGATAGCTATCTGGCCAACCAACTGGAAGTGATTAATATTTGTGTCCATTCTAAAGAAATATGACGCAACAAAATCTGCAAATTAATTTAAAGTAACATTAATATGACATGCAAGTACAATTTTATTGAAGATAACTTTAAAAGTAGTTATAGCAATATGTCAACAGGAAGCTGCCAGAAATCCAGGCTGTATTAAAAGAGGGCATGAGGCAAGGTATATCAATGCTGATTTCAGATGGACCTTGGCTGAAAACAGAGGATACAAGGAAAATGCTTACTTATGTACTATTGACTATGCAGAGGATTTTACTGTGTATCATAACAAACTTTGGGTAGCATATGAATACATATGAGAACAATGGGAATTCCCGTACATTTAATTGTGCTCCTGTGGTACCTGTACATAAACCAACAGGAAGTGGTTCGAATAGAACAAGGGGATACTGCGTGGTTTAAAATCAGGAGAGTGTGTGTTGTGGTTATATCCTTTCACCATATGTGTTAGACAGGGTTCTCTAGAGAAACAAAACCAGGACATTTATGATTTGATAGATAGATAGAACACGAAGGAATTTAACAGCTAATTAGTCCACATAGCAGTACAGAGGACTCAGTTTAACTCACTTCCATGCAACAGTAAATATGGCAGTACAGCCAGGCAGCAAACTGCAGAACTAGGTAAGGCAGCCACACACTGGTCTGATCACCAGAGAGCAACTGAGAGATAGGTGTGGCTTGCTGAGCCATTTATCTCTTTGCCCACTAATCAAACTGCGAACTTATTAATCCCACATGTTCTTATTGGCCAGGTTGGCACTATAAACCTACCTATCTATCACACTATACTTATTCAAATAATCTGAGAAGCTGCTCTGTATGAAGAAGTTGAGGCATCTGAATTGGAGGAAGAATCATTAACAACCTGTGTTATGCAGATGACCCAATCTTACTGGCTGAAAGTCAATAGGCCTTGAAGTACTTACTGATAAAGCTCATATAAATTAGTCTTCAACACTAAGAATACAAATGTCTTCTCAACTTGACAAATATAAACACACAACATCATTACAAATAGAGAAATGTAGCTAAACTCTATTTTACTTGGACCCACAATCAATACTCACAGAAGCAGCAGTCAATAAATCAACGTATTTCATTGGAAAAATCTGTTGTAAAAGACCTCTTTAAAATGTGAAAGAGCAAATGTTTTACTCTGGGGATTAGCAAGTTATGCCTGCTTTTAGCCTGGATATTTTTAATCACCTTAGATGCATGTGAAAGGAGTCTTAATTTCAGTGTCTGGTATGGGTTGAATGACTCACAGCAAGGTTGGTGGTTCAACCCACTTGCTGCTCCACAGAAGAAAGAGGAAGCTATTTGACCCTGTAAAGATTTACAGCCTTGGAAACCCTATATGGTCACTATGAATAACAATAGACTTGATGGTAATGTTTGACATATGCATGTGAAAGATGGACCATAATTAAGGAAGACTGAAGAAAATATGATGCCTTTAAAATATGATGTTGCAAATAATATTGAATATACCACGAATGCCCAGCAGAACAAAGAGCTTTGTCCCAGAAGAAGTACAGCCAGAATGTGTTTTAGAAGTGAGGATGGTAAAACTTCATTTCATATACTTTGAACATGGTATCAGGAGAAATTAGTCCCTAGAAAAGGACAAAATACTTGGTAGAGCATCATCAAAAAACAGGTAAACCCGGAATGAGATGGATCAACACAGTGGCTGTAACAATAGGCTAAAATATGACCATTGTGAGGATGTCACAGGACTAGAAAGGCTTTTATTCTATTGTGCATAGGGTCACTATAAGTGGCAGTGTGTGAGTTTTTGTTGATTAACAACACTGGGATATGAGCAATGTCCCCATGTCATATGCTAAACTGTCACCATGCTGGACACAGTTGATCTTTGTGGCTTTAGAGGGTAATTATTTGGAGGGTTATGATTCCACTGAATTTTTTTCTGTGTATTCAAACTATTCCATCCTAAGATTCTACAGATCTATCCAAACCAAGCTCACTGCCATTGAATCAATGCTAACTCATATCGACCCTACAGGACATGGGTAAAATTGTACCTGTGAGGTTCTGAGACTGTACCTCTTTACAGAGTAGAGTCCCATCTTTCTCCCGAAGAGCAGCCGGTGTTTTCAAAATACCGACCGTGCAATTAGCAGCCCAATGTGTAAACAAGAACTATTCAGGGAAGCTAGAGGGAGAGCATGAAAAGAAATGAGTAGTTGAGGTGGCTGGATGCACATCCATCCCTTTGTTCTACTCTCTATGACTTTTTCTGAGTTCATTCAAAATGTAAATTAAGACACAAAATAGAATTCTACCCAACCCTGCTATATGCCTAAACAGTATCCATTTTTCTCATTCTTACTACTAATAGAAGCTCAATTTTGTTTAGGGTGATAATGTACCTACTTAAATCGCTCACTCCTAGGCTGCCTTGCAGCTATGCATAAACATTTGACCCAGTTTGGGCCAAATATGTGTAGGAGAAAGATACTGAGTAGGACTCCCAAGAAAGTTTTTGTTGTTGTTTAAGGCAAAACACTTGTCTGGCATAACCCATTCCATTTTTGTCCTTGGCTCTTCTGCTGTCATGCTCCCTAGTCAGAATATTGAAAGATGGGAGAGTCACATAGGTTACATGAGTTTGGCAGACCAAAAAGCATGCATTCTCCTATATCCAAGATGAGTCCCTGAGCAAATACGCCAGACCTAGGCTACCTATTTCAAGACTTACTATTGTATAAGACAAACCCCTGTGTGGTGCAAAGGGTTAACACAATTCACTGCTAAGCCAAAGATGCCTTGGAAGAAAAACCTGGCAATCTACATTTAAAAATTCAGCCCTTGAAAACTTCATGGAGCACAGTTCTACCCTGAATCATATGGGGTAACTGTAAATCAGAATCAATTCAGTGGCAACTGGTTTGGTATTTTTTCTGTTAATATAAGAAAAATGAAGCTTTTGTGATTAGACCACTAGAGTCGGTTTGTTTTTTTCCCATGTAGCCAGATGCAATTTGGACTGATAGAGAAATAATTAAAAGAATGTAGAGTTAAGTAAGCGTAATGATTATGGAACTAATCATTTAGCAATGGACTGCTAACCACAAGGTCAGTAGTTCAAATGCACCAGTCACTCAGGGGGAGAAAAGTGAAGCTCTCTGCTTCTGTAAAGATTTACAGTCTTGGAAGCCCTATATGGGGTTGCTATAAGTTGTAATCAACTTGATAGCATTGTATTTGTTTGAGTTTGGTGACTAGTATGTAAGCTTTGAGGGGGTAGTAATAGATACTTTGAATACTATTCTTAGCACTATAGGTATTATGTCTTTTGCAAATGGATAAACGAACAAAAGCGATATTCATTTTGTGTTTTCTGTAGTTTGCCTTATTCTTCCAAGAAGATTGCTCAAGTGTTAAGACCCAGTCTTCTCAGGCATACTTGAATAAAAGAATAACTGATAGACACAGACTTGAACCCTTGCCTGTGTGATCATTGGTGTGTCACTGTTTTTCAATCCATTTCTCATCTGTGAACTGGGGATTACACACGTAGCCCACAGGGTTCTTTTGGAGATTCAGAGTAATATGTGTGTCTTTGATTGAGTGCCCGTGCATGCCGAGCTTATTCCTCAGGCCTGGGTGCAGGGAGTCTATTTGAGATCTGATGGCAGGGAGTGGGAATAGGAAAGCGGACGCAAGACTGAGTTAGGGGGAGAAGCAATCACAATGGGAACGGGGTGTTGAGGCTTTTAATGTAGGACACAGGGGCTTGATTCCCCCAGGACTTCTGAGGAACATGGGTTCTGTCCTAGAATTGTCTACCAGAAACAGGAGGCTGGGCTCTTCTTCGCCTGTAGTGGTGTTGAGCATTCCTCCTAGTAAGGTGACCTCTCCTACCTTCCTGGGTTTGGCTTTCCATGCCTTTGAAAAGGCTTCGAGGCAGAAGGACATGGAGAGCTGCTTGCTGCACAGTTGTGATAAGACACCATTTCAGCAGGAGCCTGCACTTACATAGAGCCGTTCGCCACTGCTATGATGGATATCAGGAGGAGCCCTGGAAGTGCAGTGGTTACAAGTTGGTTTGCTAACTTCAAGGTCAGCAGCTCAAAACTACTAGCTCCAAGGAAGAAAGATGGGGTTTTCTACTCCAATAAAGAGTTGTAGTGTTTGAAACTCGCAGGGGGCAATTGTACACTGCCCCACAGGATCGCTATGAGTCGGTATTGACTGGAAGGCAGTGAGATGGTGTCAGAGATGGATCAAAGGAATGTGGCATGGCAACCCTAAGAATCTGCTACAGAACCAGAAAGTGCCTGGGATAGATGAGTTTATTGTGCTTGGCCTTTTAAAACCATCAAACGGGCAACAGTTAGAAAGTCAAACATACCAAGTGTCATTGGAGATCCGGAGAAAGCAGAGAAACACTGCTAATGATGCAGGTTTGCTGCACAGCAATCTGGCAGAGCTTAGTGAAAGTCCATTGAATGGACCCTAGGACCTAGTGAGCCCCTCCTGGGCGTACAACCAAAGAAGCGCAGTCACTGAGTTGACTTTCATTCCTCGTGACCCTATCAAACAAAGCTGAATGGTCCCATGATGTTTTCAAGGCTTCTATTGGGAAGTAGACAGCCATGCCTTTATCCCACAGTGTGTGGAAGACGGCTTCAAACTACTGACCTTTGGGTTAGCAGCCAAGCACTTAATATCTCCCCATCAAAGCTCTCTCCTGGATGTAGAAAAACAAACAAAACCCCAGTTGATTCTTCCTCATTAGCAACCCTACAAGGCACAGTAGAATTGCTGCTTTAGGTTAACAAAACTAAATTCTTACGACAGCAGACAGCCTCTCTTTGCTCCATGGAATAGCTGGTGGGTTGGAACTGCTCACCTTGGGGTTAGCAGCCCAACACATAATTCCTGGGTATATAGGCCAAGCTATTTATCCAATTCACAGGGCCCTTGGGACATTTTTACAAGAATGGTCACCACACTGATACCTGCAGTAGAGAAGAGTTGGAGCTGAATTGGATGCCAATCAACAGACAACTGAAGAAGGAAACAAAAGAAAGATGATGATTGCTCATGACCAAGTGGCACGCAGCAGCACATACAATTGATATGCAGCATGGCAATAACTCTTAATGACATTGCAAGGAGTTGAAAAGGTCAAAAACGGAATGAGATTTATATTGCAGTACCATTCATGGAAGCTGAAAGCCCATTCACCAAGCAGCATGGTCTAGTGCACATGGCTGTATGCTTATAAGGACACACACACGCCTAGCACCCAGCAGGGGGTATTAGTCTGAAGAGGGGAATGGAAGTGATGTGAATGTGGAAAAGGAGGGACAAAACACAAGCAGGGCCTGACATTGATCAGGGTTCACAGTGTGCTATAAAGTAGGCATGATTAATCACTTCCCTGTACCAGAAGGCTGAGCTAGATTTTTAAAGCAAATCGAGTGCCTGGAACACAATGGTTGTTAGCTGCTGTTGAGTCAGCCTCCATTCCAACTCACTGTGACAACCAGCTCCCAGTGACTCCATGGGCAATATTCTCTCTGGTCCTGCACCATCTCTTTGGTTGTGCATCAGATTGTGATTCACAGGGGTTTTCGTTAACTGGTTTTCAGAAGAAGAAAACCACGCTCTTCTTCATCGCTCATCT
Source organism: Tenrec ecaudatus (assembly GCF_050624435.1). Classification (NCBI taxonomy): domain Eukaryota; kingdom Metazoa; phylum Chordata; class Mammalia; order Afrosoricida; family Tenrecidae; genus Tenrec; species Tenrec ecaudatus. Next base: position 808,300 of record NW_027457912.1, on the reverse strand, counting down.
TAGTCTGGACACAGAAACAGGTTCAGTCTCAAAGCCGCACCCAACCAAGCTTCCCCATTTCAGTATCATAGCAACACAGAATCAGTTCAGTACCTCAGCAATAACCAAGCATCCCCCTGACAAATGAGTGTTGGATGCACATGAGTTTCATTGTCTTGGACTCAAACCCAGATCTCCCACATGAAAAAGGAGAATTCTACAACTGAACCACCAATTTACCCTCAGTATATATTATGTATCCAGTAAATGGTTATTAAGAATGTGGCTGCCAGGAAAATCCAGCAATTTCCTGCCAAGGCTTAACACTAATATCTTCCCCCACACACTAGAAGGCTGCAGAGGAATGACTTTCTCCATGCCAGCCCTGGTATCTAGACAAGGGACCCTAACACTGAGCCACTGAGCCCCAGCAGGCTGGGGAGCAATGTCAAATTGGATGAGGGACAATCCTGGTTGAGTTAGTTTCCCTAAGCTCGCAGGGCAGTTTAGCATGTCCACAGCTGTGTTCAGAATAGCCATGCGATTACCACCGAGAGAAATTCTGCATGTTTTCACACCCCATGCTAGTCGTTGCAGCCATCGTTGAGTACAGTTCATGCTCATCACTATCTAGAACTCACGGTGACGCTGTGGGTGAGCCGTTGGGCAGGTAACCTCAAGGTTGGCAGTTCAAAGGCACCAGTTGTTCACTGAGAGGAAGGTGAGATGATCTGCTCCTGTAAAGATTTAGCCTGAGGAATTTTATATAGGGTCACAGTGAGTCAGGATCAACTCAATGGTGTTGGTTTGGTTTATTAGACCCACTATCAGATCATATTTAATGTTTTTATTAACATGTATATTTGCCACAAATCCAATGTCTTTTATTTTTATCACTGCAGTTCAATACAATTTGTGCCTTTGTGATTCTGTATTTCATTGGAGGTATTTGGAAATATTATTCTGGGGAGTGGGCAGGTGTTCCATAGCCTTTCCTAAATGCCAAAAGGATCCATGGGGTTGCAATGGTTAAGACCCTCTAATAGAGTTTATCAAAGAGCCCTGGAGGCACAATGGTTAAGTGCTCAGCTGCTATCCAAAAGGTTGAAGGTTTGAACCCACCAGTGGCTCTGTTCTTGGAAGAAAAGCCAGGCAACTCATTCTTGTAAAGATTACAGCATAGAAAAGCCTAGAGCAGTGGTTCTCAAACTTCCTAATGCCACAACCCTTTCATACAGTTCCTCATGTTGTGGTGACCTCCACAACCATAAAAATATTCTCATTGCTACTTCATAACTGTAATTTTGTTACAGTCACCCTGTGCAAGGGTCCCACAGGTGGAGAACCATTGGTCTAGAGAGCTCTGCACTGATGCATTGAGTCACTATGAGTTGGACTGGACTAGAAGGTTCCTAACAAAAACACCAACAATCATTTTTTACCATACCTTGTTAACTCAAAAAGATTAACAAGCAATTTCACAAATGAGGACATCCAGTTGCCCCTCCAAACTGGACAAGCATGAGTTAAATGGTGACCTTGACCCCACGGTGTCCTCCAGTTGGTGCCATGCTGCCTTTATTCCCTCTGCCTCTCAGTTCTGTGGAGAAGAAGGGGAAAGGGAGGGAAAGAAAAAGAAAGAAATGAAAACATAATTTTCCCAGCTTCTTCACATCACTGAATTGAACTTTACTTTTAATAAAAGTATTATGAAATGGAAATGGTGCTTTCACTATTTTGCTTTTAGGTGATATTCAGAGACATGGTGCTGGTAATTATTTGAGCCGGGGAGGTTAATGTCCGGACTTTCTGAATATGGTTGAGCCAGCATGCCCCCTTCCAGGCCTAGCATTTCCCTGGACTATGAGAAGTTATTGACAGTCTACCCTCTTCTTCCTCTGACTTCGCTGCAAACCATGGACACACTGGTTCTGACTTGACCTGGCTCTAGTACAGAAAAAATATCCTCCTTGCATAATTGTAGTGCTTGCATTGGAAGGCACCCAGAGACAAATCTCTCATCTGGTGGCATAATGGGTTATGTGTTGGGCTATTAACTGCAAGGTCAGCAGTTGGAATTCACCAGTCGCTCCTTTGGAGAAAGATGAGGCTTTCTTCTCCCATAAAGAGTTATAGCCTTAGATGAGTATAAAAACTCAAAATGCATTGGCAGAGATTCCACAGAGAATAAGCCTCCATTAAATCCCCTGGGACCATTCACCAGCGATGGGATTAAACCCTGCTCACCGTCAGTACATCAGAAAGTGTATTGTTGCAGATAAGATTAGGTTAAACATTAACATCTTATCATTTGTCTTTACTTTTAACACGTTTTCATTTGTTCTTTTTTTAATATTCTGATTTCCTTTTTATTGAAAAAAGTAACTAATGTCACTAAACAAGTAGAGAATTTGTTAAATGAGAATCTAATCGGTTATGTAAACTTTCACTGTAAACATAACACAATTTTATTTTTACAAAGAGTTATAGCCTTGGAAACCCAGGAGGCCGGTGTATTTTCTCTCGATAGGATTGTTATGCACCCAATGGCAATGAGTGTTGTTGGATTTTGTTTCTTTATTGTTTTCTGTAGCTATGGTGGAGTATAGGGGTTATGTGTTGGGCTGCTAAACGCAATGTCTGAAATGGCAAATTTGAAATCCCCAGCCACTCCAAGGGAGAAAGATGAGGCTTTCTACTCCCCTAAAGAGTTCTAGTCTCAGAGCAGCCAGTCCACAAAGAGAACAACATGGCTGGCCCCACTATGAGACATGATGCCCCTCAGTGACCAAGGGTGATACAGGGGACAGCACTGGAGACACAGTGTGCGAATTGCACCTAACCTGATTCCACCACACCGAGGCAAAGTGTGAGTGCAGTGGAACAGCAAGGGAATGGAGTGGCAAGGTCCCCAGGGAATGCTGAAAGTGGACTTTGGGGCCAGGTTGTGGTGCCTCAACAGACTGGATTGGAAAACACTCCTAAGGGCCAACAAATGATCCTTGAACTAACTATAAGCTCTTCTTTCTTGATGTGTTTTGTTTAGTTCTTTGTCAGTGGTTTGTTTTTGTTGTTTTGTTGTCTGGTTGTATACTGTTGCTCTGTTTTCCTCTGTCTTGTTTTCGTGCATGTTAGTGTCTCCACAGGTCTGTCTAAATAAGACAGGCTGGATGAACTATCTGGAGGAAAAACAACAGGACCAACAGTTCCGGGGGCACTTGGGATAGGTGGAGGTGCGGGGGGGGGGGGGGTAAGGAAGTGGTGTTAACAAACACAGGGACAAGGGAACAACATGGGACTCAAAATGGTAGTGAGGGGGAAGTGGCAGGCCTGGTAGGGAATGATCAAGGGTAAGATTACGTAAAGAAGAGGTATAGCTGTAACCCAGGTTGGGACGGAGCATGGTAGTGGGACAGGAGGAAAGTCAAGGGAGATGGAGAAGGGAGCTAGGAGTCAAAGTGCATTTATAGAGGTCTTGACAAAGACATGTACATGCAAATATATATATATATGGGGAAATAGATCTCTGTGTCTATAATTATAGGTTTAGTATTAAGGTGGTGGCAGGACCTTGGGCCTTAACTCAAGCACTCCCTCAATGCATGAATACTTTCTTTTATTAAATTGGCACTCTACAGTGCTCATCCTCCCGACACAACTGCTGAAGCCAAAGCTGGTGAACAAGTAAATGTGGTGAAGAAAGCTGATGGTGCCCGGCTATCAAAAGAGATAGTGTGTGGGGTCTTAAAGACTTGAAGATAAACAAGCGGCCGTCTAGCTCAGAAGCAACAAAGCCAACATGGAAGAGCACACCAGCCTGTGTGATCACGAGGTCCCGAAGGGATCAGTTATCAGGCATCAAAAAACAAAAAAATCACAGTATTGGCTGCACACCTCCATGATACGATTGGCGAAGACAAACGGGTGCATAAGCAAATGTGGCGAAGAAAGCTGATGGTGCCTGGCTATCAAAAGAGATAGTGTCTGGGGTCTTCAAGGCTTGAAGGTGAACAAGCGGCCATCTAGCTCAGAAGCAAAAAAGCCCACATGGAAGAAGCACACCAGCCTGTGCGATCACATGGTGCCAAAGGGACCAGGTATAAGGTATTATGCAAAATATATATATATATATACCATATATATGGTATATATATATATATATATATATATATATATATATATATATATATATATATATAAATAGTGAATGAAGGGGGAAGTGCAGAGTGGAGACCCAAAGCCCATTTGCTGGCCACTGGAGATCCCCTCACAAAGGGGTTTAGGAGAGGAGATGGGTCAGTCAGGGTGTGATGTAGTACTGATGAAAAACACAGCTTTTCCCTAGATCCTGGATGCTTCCTCCCCACAACTACCGTGATCCGTATTCTACCTTGCAGGACTGGATAGGGCAGAGGTTGTACACTGGTACATATAGGAGCTGGAGGCATAGGGAATCCAGGGTGGATGATACTTTCAGAACCAGGAGTGTGAGGGGTGATACTGGGAGAGTAGAGGGTGAGTGGGTTGGGAACAGATTACAAGGATCCACATGTAACCTCCTCCCTGGGAGACAGACGGCAGAGAAGGTGGGGAGGGAAACTCCGGAGAGGGCAAGATATGACAAAATAACAATCTGTAGATTATCAAGGGCTCATGATGGAGTGGGGAGCGGGGAGGGAGGTTAAAAAAAAGAGGACCTGATGCAAAGGGCTTAAGTGGAGAGCAAATGCTTTGAGAGTGATTAGGGCAAAGAATGTATGGATATGCTTTATACAATTGATGTATGTATATGTATGGATTGTAATAAGAGTTGTATGAGCCCCTAATAAAATGTTTAAAAAAAAAAGAGTTCGAGTCTCAGAAACTCACAGGTGCAGTTCTACCCCAAACTATAGAGTTGCCATGAGTCGGCATCAACTGGATGGCAGGAAGGACACATAACGATTCAGACCTGGGCTTAGTTTGGGTTCTCACTGAAGCAGACCCTGGCCAAAGACTTAAAGGCAATGAGCTTATTTAGGAAACTCTGAGCATGCAGGTAATGATGTGGGGTTGTGAGCCAATAGGTGGAAGGCCACCGATAACAAATAGATTGTGAATCCAATTACAAACCTGGGAACCTGCTGCTTAATCACTTAGGAAGTCTCCAGGGGTAGGGTGTAGCACATGCCTCTCAGAGTTTTGCCATCCAAGGAGTGAGGGGCCTGGTCAGGGCTGTTCCCAGGGGCTTATGTTCCTCAGCACATTCAGCCAGCACCAGCAAAGGGACCTTCAGAGCTGGCCCTCGGTGACTGAGGCAAGTACACGGAATCAGGAATTTGGGAGTGAAGAGAAGGAGCACCGGGAGTGTCTGCTACAGATTGGAGACTGGAAAGTCAACTCGTTGCTCCTCAAGGGGACAGGCGCTCCCCTCTCTGGATCTCACTTTTAACATCGATACACAAAGGTCGATTCTGTGAGGGTCACAGACTTGGGACTCCCATAGCCAAATGAGGACCTGTGTGGACTCTGGTTGGCCTGCTTATTCACTGCCATCTAGAAGATTCCAACTCACCGTGACCCTATAAGACGGAGCAGAACTGCCCCTGTGGGTTTCCGAGGTTGAAATTCTATATGGACTAGAAAGTCTCATCTCTGCACAACCCCCACCCTATCCCCCACCCCCCGCTCCCCCAGTGTGACTGGTGGTTTCAAACTACTGACCTTCTAGTTAGCTGCCCAACACATAACCCACTGTGCCACCAGGGCTCTTTGGCCTACCTGGCTTCTATCCAATGTTATTGAATCGCCTTTGAAAAAATCAGGAGGTTTTTAAGAAAACAGGAATTTTGACTTTCTCTAGAAAAATCGATCTGGCATCACTGGAACCTACACTAGAGGATCCACAATTCCACGTGGCTCTGGGAATCTCAACATTTCTTTCTCCTGCTCAAAGTAAAATGGTTTAAGGGGACCTTTCACAGCTGGTGGGCTGTTCTCCTTTCTAGAAAGTTGCCTCTGTAAAGAAAATGAATCTTTCTTCCCTTTTACCTAGTTGGGGGTGGTGAGGGTAGCGGGAGCCATTGGGTTAAGAAAAAACAGTCGAGGTAGCTTCAGTCTGCCCTGCCAGGGCTTTAGAGTCCAAGCCTTTTTTGCTCCAGCTGACTGGCCTGCTGTTTCCAGGGCAGCCCCACCATCTGTTCCCAGATGCAGGGAGGGAGCCCACTTTCCTTCATCACACCTGCCCCAAACTCAGGCCCAGAACTACTGTCTAAACACAGAACAACTTTTGTCTGTGGCCAAATGTGGGACCCCAAATTTCTTCCCTCTTTCCCGATACTCCTTCAGTGACTTGATGACCTGGGCCAGGCTGAGATGAATTAGCTTGCTCCTCACAGCTGGCTGCTGGGTTCCAGTCAACTCCCAGAGGCCACTGGCTGTGCCCATCAGTAGAAGTGGGAGTTGAGAACCCTCAGCTCTTGGCTGAGCAGCTCTGTCAGTCTGTAGCTGTTGACTGTAGCTGCTTCTGACAGCCAGTCTAGCTGGTGCTTTAAGTCATTTCAGTCGCTCCACCTCAGCTGTGATTAGTCTAGTCTCTGTAGCCTCAGAGGGAGGGGAAAACAAAACACCTCAATGACTTTGAATCAGAGTGGGTTATCCTCTTTTAAAAGGCAGAAAGTCTGAATTGGAGGATATTTTGGGGGGTCTCTTTTATGCATTTCACATTTACGAAATAAGCACTAACAGTATTTGTTCCAGTAAGTGGATCAGAACCAACTAAGGGCACACTCCTCCCACCAGGCCACGCCTCACTAAGAATAGAGGTCCATCACTTGTCTGGCATTTTGTGGTACTGTGGTGACTTTTGTTTTGTGAGATACTGGGAGCTATGTGATTGGCATTTCATATACCAGCAGGGTCACCCAAAGAGCTTCCAGACAAAGAACAGACAATGAAGAAGGAATTGGCTGCCTGCATGGGAAGAATGAGCCATTGAAAACCCTATGGATAGCAGCAACACTGTCAGTTACTAGACCCCCCATGAACAACAGAAGAACATTGTCAGAACGTGTGCCAGAAGATGAGCTCTTCAACTTGGAAAGTACTCAAAATACGGCTGAGGAAGAGGAAGAGCTGACTTTTCATAGGCAAGTCGACCATAATGATGCAAATCGAGTATAGCCATCAGGACCTTCATTTGCTGATGGGGCACAACTCAAAATGAGGAGAAACAGTTCAAATCGTCATTAATAATTGAAACTTGGGATGTATGAAATATGAATCTAGGGACATTGGAAGTCATTAAAAATGAAATGGAATACATAAAGATTGATATTGTAAGCATTAGTTAGCTGAAATGGACTGATATTGACCATTTTGAAACAGAAAATCTTACGGTTTACTCTGCTGGAAATGACACAATCAAGAGAAACAACATTGCATTCATCATCAAAAGGACATTTTAAGATCTATTTTAATGTACAATGCTATCTTTGATAGGATGCTATCTATGCCCCTTCAAGGAGAACCAATCAATACAACTATTGTTCAAATTTATGCACCAACCACCCAAAGCTGGTGATGCAGAAATTGAATAATTCTACCACCATATTCAGTCCCAAATTTGTCAGACTTGCTATCAAAATGCTATTGGAATGCAAAAGTTGAAAACAAAGAGGAAGGATCAGTAGTTGAAAAATATGGTCTTGGTGATAGAAACCAAGCTGGAGATCGCATGACAGAGTTTGCAAGACCAGTAAATTGCTGATAGCATATACTATATTTTCCAACTTCTCTTCTTTCCTCTTAGGCTCCTACATTTGCACTCCACTCACCAATAATTACCAATTTATCTTGATTGTATGTTAGAATTTTGCATGATTAATGATTTCTTCAAACATATGATCAACAACAAAAAAGGTGACCATAAATGTGGACTTCTCCAGATGGAATACACAGAAATCAAATTGACTACACCTGTGGGAAGAGACAATAAAAGAAGCTCAATATCAGCAACTGAAACCAGTCCAGGGGCTGATTGTGGAACAGATCAGCAATTGTTCATATGTGAGCTCAAGTTGAAGTTCAAGAAAATGCAAACAAGTACATGAGAGTCAATATACAACCTTGATAATAACCCACCAAATTTTGAGAACATCTCTGAATAAAGCACAGTGTCATTTTTAAAAAAAGGAAATAAAGAAAAGATACAAGTGCTTGTCAGAAGAGACTGTGAAACTTACTCTTAATCAGAGAGTAGCTAAGGCAAATGGAAGAAATGATGAAGTAAAGAGCTAAAAAGAAAATTTCAAAGGACAACTCGAGATTACAAAGTAAAATATTATCACAAAATGTGCAAAGGCCTAGAGTTAGAAAACCAAAACAGATCATATTCAGCATATCTTAAACTGAAAGAACTGAAGAAAAATGTCAAGTCTCGAGGTGCAATATTAAAAAATTCTATGGGCAAAATATTGAATGATGAAGGAAACATCTGAGGAAGATGGAAACAATATGGAGTCACTATATCAAAAAGAATAGACCAACATTCAACCATTTCAGGAGGTAACATATGAGCAAGAACCAATGGTCAGGAAAGAAGAAATCCAAGATGCATGGAAAGCACTAGCCCAAAACAAGATGCCTGGGATTGCTGGGATATCTATTGAAATGTTTCCACAAGCTGATAAAGCACTGGCAGCACTAACTCATCTATGTCAGGAAATTTGGAATACAGCTACTTGGCTAACGGACTGGAAGAGATCCATATGTGTATACATACCAAAGAAGGGAGACCAACGGAATGGTCAAATTATATAACACTATCATTGGCATCACATGTGAGTCAAATTGTACTGAAGCTAATACAACAACAGTTGCATTAATTCATTGACAGAAAGTTACCATATTCAGCATTCAAGAGCCATCGTGGCACAGTGGTTACAGGTTGGATTGCAAACCCCAAGGTCAGCAGTTCAAAAGCACCAGTCACTCCGTGGGAGAAAGGCAAGGTTTTCTACTCCCATAATGAGTTACAGTCTCAGAAACTCACAGGGGCAGTTAGTTCTACCCTATACTATAGGGTCAGGATGAGCTGTCATCAACTACAAGGCAGTGAGTTTGGTTTCCCAGAGATTTAAGCCAGATTCAGAAGAGGATGTGGAACAAAGGATATCAGATATCAGATGGATCTTGCCTGAAAGCAGTGAATACCCAAAAGATGTTTACTTAAGTTTTATTAACACCCAAGGTATCTGACTGTGTGGATCATAACAAAACATGTATAGTTTAGAGAAGGGAATTCCAGAACACTTTGTCTTGCTCATGTGAAACTTGTACATGAATTAAGAAGCAGTAGCAAAAATAGAACAAGTGTAGATTGCATGGTTTAAGAATTAAGAAAGGTGTGCATCCAGGTTGCACCCACTTATTATACTTTTTCAATCTGTATGGTGAGCAAATAATCAGAGAAGCCAAATTATATGAAGAAGAACACAGAATCAGATTTGGAGGAAATATTATTAACAACCTGCTATATGCAGACGACACAGTTTGGCTTGCTGACAAGGATGGGGGACTTGAAGCACTTGCTGGTGAAGATCAAGGATTGCAGCCTTCAATGTGGGATACAACTCAACAAAAAGAAAACCAAAATCCTCACAACTGAACCAATAGGTAACATGATGATAAATCGAGAAAAACTTGAAGTTGTCAAGGATTTTGTCTTGTCTGGATCCACAAGCAATGCTCCTGGAAGCAGCAGTCAAGAGATGAAAAGATACATTGCACTGGGTAGATCTGCTGCATAAGAGCTCTTTAGAATGTTGAAAAGTTAGGATGTTACTTTAAGCAGGAAGTGCACCTGATCCAAACCACGGTATTTTCATTTGCCTCATCTGCATGTGAAAAGCTTGCCATTGAGTGAAGAAGACCCAGGTAAACTGTATGAATTTGAACCATGGTACTGGCAAAGAATATTGACAGTACCATGGACTGCCAAAAGAACAAACAAAATCTGTCTTGGAAGTACAGCCAGAATTCCCATTAGAAGTAAGGATGGTGAGACTTTGGACATGTTGTCAGTGGAGACCAGTCCCTGGAGAGGCATCATGCTTAGAAAAATGAAAGGGCTGTGAAAAAAGGTTGAAGGCCCTTGAAGAGCTGGATTGACACAGTGACTACAACAAGAGGACTGAGCATAGGAACACGGGTGGATGGAGGAGGAGCTGTTATTGTTACATTCTGCTGTGAATAGGTTTGCCATGGACCAGAACCAACTGGATGGCAAACTAACAACAACAACAACAACAACAACAGGGAGAGACATTAAAAAGCCAAACTCACTGCCATTGAGTTGACCTTGATTCAGAGCAACCCGTGAGTTTCCCGAGAGTGTAACTTTTCACAGGAGGGGAAAGCCTGTTTAACCTACTACTTAGCAGCCCAGCCCATCACCAGGGCTCCACAAGGATAGAGAGAAGCACTGTTAGGGCTGGATAGGGCAGAGGCTGTATACTGGTACATATGAGGGCTGGAGGTACAGGGAATCCAGGGTGGACGATACCTTCAGGACCAAGGGTGTGAGGGGCGATGCTGGGAGAGTGGAGGGTGAGTGGGTTGGAAAGGGGGAACTGATTACAAGGATCCACATGTGAACTCTTCTCTGGGAGAGGGACAGCAGAGAACCGGGGAAGGGAGACTCCAGATAGGGCAAGATATGACAAAATAACGATGTATAAATTACCAAGGGCACATGAGGGAGGGGGGGAACGGGAGGGAGGGGAAATAAAGAGGACCTGATGCAAAGGGCTTAAGTGGAGAGCAAATGCTTTGAGAATGATTGGGGTAGGGAATGTATGGATGTGCTTTATACAATTGAAGTATGAATATGGGTGTATTGTGATAAGAGTTGAATGAGTCCCTATTAAAATATAAGAAAAGGAAAGAGGAGAAAAAAAATGATTAGGGCAGGACTGTACAGATGTGCTTTACACAATTGATGTATGTATATGTATGAACTGTGATAAGAGTTGTATGAGCCCCTAATAAATTGTTTAAAAAATGATCCTCAATTCTATCTGAATCCTTGCCAGGGCTGCAAGTTGCCTTAATAAACAAGAGCAAAAAAAGTACCTCTGGCAGCAGACCGCTCAGGTTCAAGTCCAGGCTCTCTAACTTATTGACTATGTGACCTTGGACCTCTCTGTGCTTCCAAAGACTCACTTTCCAAAAGGGAAGTCATAAGCCAACTTTTCTTATTCCTCACTGGGTTGCTTTGAAGATGAAATGAGACATCTGTCTAAAAATGCTTCTGACCATCCCTTGGTTCTCAGAGCTCCACAAATGCTATGGATTATTGTTTTAAGATTATGAATGATTTTTTTCCATGGGTAGTGCAAAGATTAACATCAGTGCTACCACTCTCTGACAAAATATAAATCCAAATTTCTAAATAGCAGGGTCTGAACGGATGCGCTGTTAACAGCATCTTTCTTTTCTCCCATCACTTGTCACAGTAAATCTGATAAGAAATGCTGGGCTAGGGCCTGCATCCAAGCCCCTCACTGGCAGAGTGCAGGACCTCAGGTTGTTGGCAGGCCAAGGGGCATCACAATGGCAAGAGGAGACGCCACAAAGGGTCCGATTCCTCCCCCACACACCCCTTCCCCACGTTCAGGGTGAAACGTCAAAATACAAATTTTTGTCACCTGGTGAAATAATGAGCCCCCATTCACGTTGCCTTGGTATCATCAGAGCGCAACAGCCACGTGGGGTAATCGCTGTCTCCGTGTTAATGCTGCTCAGTTCAAACATTTTCACAGGCCCTGGCGAAATGAAACCCGTGCTTTCTACCTAGGTGGAGTTTGAGGCGATTCAGCCCATTTGCTTCTGCTGAAGAGGCTACCTCAGAAAAACAGGAAATAAAAACATAGAGGGTGCCATTGACATTAGGTTTCTCATTTTCTTCCTTTCTTCCCTACCTTCCTTTCTTCTTCTTGCCCTTCTCTTTCTCTTTTCTTCCTTCCCTACCTTTGCTCACGTCTTCCTGCCTGCCTTCACCATCCATCTTCCCTCCCACACTCCTCCATTTCTTCTTCGCTCCTCTCTCCCCACCACCACCTTTCTCCTTTCCTTCCCTGCCTTTTCCCTTCAGCCTCACAGTCTCCCTCCTTCACTCTCTCCCTTTCCTCCTTCCTTTCCCCACCTTGTTTTCATCCAGTGATTTGTACTCCTTTCTTCCTCTCATCCCACCCCTCCCCATTGCTGGAGAAACATCAGTTCCTTGTGGCGCTGGTTTTTTGGCGCCAGACACTGTTCTTTGGGTGCTCACAAGTCTGCGTCCTGTGTGCAAACATAAGACAGACATATGATCAGGGTTGGACAGAAGATGGGTTTTGACAGGTGTTCTGCACCCCAAATCTCCAGGAGACAAAGGTAAAGTCAGGCTCCTGCCTTTAAGGTTATATCTCCCATTGTAACTGTATTCCACAGAGGCTCCTGCCTCCTGGCCACCTGAGGCCTGCTGCCTGCCTTCCTCTAGCTCCTGGGGAATTGGGGCAGCAGTGGCAAGAACAACAAAAATCCCCAGGAGTTGATAAGAAGGGAGGCTGCCTTGCTTGAGAGTTGGCCCCCTCACCCACCTGCATGTAATTGAAATGCAGGTTCTCATCTCTGTGGTTGGGCAAGACATGCCCCCTCCCCAAACGCAGTGGCTTCAAACAAGGACCATCATCGTGTGGTTGCTGGGAGGCCACTGGGTCGTGCTTGGAGTCTCCCATGAGTTGGCAGTCACATGGGAACTGGGGCAGGGTCCTCTGGTGACTCCAGTGCCTACACGTGCACTCAGAGGGCTGGCAGCTGAAGCTGGCCGTTAGCTGTGTGCTTAACTGGGTTGTTGGTTGGAGTGTCTCCACGTGGCCTTTCCAGGTGGTTCAGGCTTCTTTCAGCATAGTGTCCGGGTGCTGAGAAGTGTCCTGAGAGGTAGTACGTGGAGGCTGGACATTCTGAGGGTGAGCACTCAAGAAGAAGTCTTTGATGGGATTTTTCACAAGCTGTGAAGCACTTTGGGGGAGGGAAGGGGGTTGCCCAAACTAGATGTCACAGTGTCATCTTCTCCATAATCTATTGGTCACAGAGGTCATGAAACATCACAATTTAAGGGGGAAGGGCATAGACTCTACCTTCCTATAGGTAGCCTGTCAAGGAATTTGGGGGTCATATACGAAGACTGGGAGACCCTGGGTGACACAAATGGTTAAGGACTCAACGTATCAAGAGGTGGGCAGTTGCACCCCTCAGAAGAAATAACTAATGGCCTGCTTCTAGAAGCCCACAGGCTTGAGAATCCTGTGATGTGTAGTTTCTCCCTGGCACCCAGGGGGTCCTCGGGAGCCAGAACCAACATAACAGCAACGGGTTGGGTTTTTGTTGGTTTTGTTTGGGCTAATATTAAAACGACTAGTATGAAATTATATATGTATTGTGTTTAACTCTCAGGACTCTGATTATGCTGAAGTTGAACAAAACCGTCTGCCTCTTCTATGAACGCCAGCCGATGGAGTCAAAGGGTGAGGGTCTGGAGGAAGAATGAATGTCATTTTCCCGTCCTTATGTTTCAGTTGTCCTTAAAGGGCACAGGGGACAAACCAGATGTCTTTGATATGATTTTAACCTAATGATGTGCTAGTATGATGATGAGCAGCCAGAAAAGTAGTTTTAACTAATGTCATCCAATATTTGAAAAGTTGACGATTTCACATCGAATTTTATATTCTCAGCATCTCAGTTACAAACAGAAAAGCAGGCCTTAAAATCCTTGCATTTCCCCAAGGCAACAACAGTCTGGAGCTAGAATTTGAATGTCCCCCGTGGATGAGCTGCCACGTGCCTGTTAACCACAGTCCCCATCCATCCCTATAGCCCCCAACACAGAGGTTGGCTACAAGTATCCTTTATCTATATGGCTAAATAGGTTAGTTGGTTTGGATTGGGTTGCTAGTTTTTCCTGTTTTGTTTTTGCTTACTTTTGATTCTTTGGGGGGCTAGGAAATGGTGTGTATTTTGGTACCATGTCTTCCAAAGCGAGAAAATAAAACCCAGTAAGCCAAGAAGGTCAAACAGTCTAGATTAATGATGAAAGGAGGAGCCTTGTTGGTGAAGTAGATTATGAGTTGGACTTCTAACTGCAAGATCAGAAGTTCGAAACTCCCCTCCCCACCCCCACTCCACAAGAGAAAGATGAGATTTTCTACTCCTGTAAAGATTTACAGCCTTGGAAACACACAGGGGCAGTTCTATACTCTGTCCAAAGGGTTGCTATATGTCAGAATTGATTCCAGGGTAGTGAGGTTTTCTTGATTGATATAAATAATTTTTGGTGAGTATAGAAAAAACCAGTCAATATTATTTTTAATACACATCAAAGAAGGTCCACATTAATTGTTCACACAACCCTGCCACCTTCTTTCTTTATTCCCTTGCCTCTCAGTCTCCTTTCTTCCTTCCTATAGTCTTTTATCTCATTCTTTTTCTTTCAAGGGTTAGCCTAGGAGTGGGAATGTCTGAGTAATTCTTAACCAAAAGACTAAATTGGTTTTATTGTTGGTGTTATTACTTGGGTTAAATTTTTTTCTTTTCCCTTCTTCTATTGGTTTGTGTCATGTAATCCAGAAAATGGGGAAACATTTGGAACATCTAAACGCTAACCTTTCTCAGTAGACTACAAGCATTAAAAGCAACAGAGATAAATACTCCTATAATAACAATAACATACAAGGATAGCTAGAGAGATAAATAGATAGATAGACAAACCACAAAATCTGAGCAGTTGTGGGAAGGAGAATGGGACTAGCCCCATGAATAAATATAGGTTTGCCAGAGAATAGTTCTATATACATATTAGCATATACTATAAATATGTCCATGAATATAATAGTGCATCCAGGAGGCATAGTTATGAAAATGTCTTAGCTATAACAAAACCCCTTGAGGGAGCGTGTCCTAAATATGGGGGATCAGGAACATAGCTCTGAGAGACCTCAAAATCAATTCGTACAAACTGGCTCACAAAGACAATGTTCTGTATCCATCAGGGAAGTGACTGGGGTCTTCAAAAGCTAGTGAGTAGCAAACTAAAAGTCGGTTCTTGGTGTGTGTGTGTGTGTGTGTGTGTGTGTGTGTGTGTGTGTGTGTGTGTAAAAAGACACCAAGTAAGACACCCTCCAGAGATTCTACCAGGGTGTGTGTGTGTGTTTGTGTAAAAAGACACGAAGTCAGAAGCCCTCTAGAGATTCTACAAGGGTGTGTGTATGTGTGTGTGTTTGTGTAAAAAGGACACAAAGTTCGAAGCCCTCCATAGATTCTGCAAGGTGTATGTGTGTGTGTGTGTGTGTGTGTGTGCATGTAAAATCACACGAAGTCAGAAGCCCACTATTGATTCTGCAAGGGTGTGTGTGTGTGTGTTGTGTTTGTAATAATTACACCAAGTTAGAAGCCCTCCAGAGATTCTGCAAGAGAGTGTGTGTGTGTATGTTTGTGTGTGTGAAAACGATACAAAGTCATAAACCGTCTGGTGATTCTGCAAGTGTGTGTGTGTGTGTGTGTGTGTGTGTGTGTATGTGTGTCAAAAGGACAAGAAGTCAGAAGCCCTCTAGAGATTCTGCAAGGGTGAGTGTATTGTGTTAAAAGGACACGAAGTCAGAAGCCCTCTAGGTTTTCTGGAAAGGTATGAGTTTGAGAGTGAGGGAGTGTGTGTGTATAACAAGGACATGAAGTCAGAAGCCCTCTAGAGATTCTTCAAGGGTGTGTGTATGTGTAAAAAGGACACAAAGTTCGAAGCCCTCCAGAGATTCTGCAAGGGTGTATGTGTGTGGGTGTGAGTGTGTGCGTGTAAAAATCAAACGTAATCAGAAGCCCACTATTGATTCTGCAAGGGTGTGTGTGTGTGTGTGTGTGTGTGTGCGTTGTGTTTGTAATAAGTACACCAAGTTAGAAGCCCTCCAGGGATTCTGCAAGAGAGTGTGTGTATGTGTGTGTGTTTGTGTGTGTGTGTGTGTGTGTGTGTGTGTGAAAATGACACGAAGTCATAAACCGTCTGGAGATTCTGGAAGGTTGTGTGTGTGTGTGTATGTGTGTATGTGTGTCAAAAGGACACGAAGTCAGAAGCCCTCTAGAGATTCTGCAAGGGTGAGTGTATTGTGTTAAAAGGACACGAAGTCAGAAGCCCTCTTGGTTTTCTGGAAAGGTATGAGTGTGAGAGTGAGGGAGTGTGTGTGTGTAATAAGGACACGAAATCAGAAGCCCTCCAGAGATTCTACAAGTATATGTGTGTGTGTGTGTGTGTGTGTGTGTTTAAAAAGGACACGAAGTCAGAAGTACTGCAGAGATTTTGCAAGAAAGTGGCTTTAGGTTGTGTGTGTGTGTGTGTAAAAAGGACATGAATTCAGAATCCTTGTAGAGATTCTACAAGGGTGTATGTGTGTGTATGTGTGTGTGTGTGTAAAAAGAACACCAAGTCAGAAGCACTCTAGAGATCCTGCAAGTGTGTGTGTGTGTGTAAAGAGGAAACGAAGTCAGAAGCACTCCAGAGATTGTGCAAAGGTGCTTGTGTGTGTGTATGCGTGTGTAAAAAGATATGAAGTCAGAAGGCCTCCAGAGATTCTTCAAGGGTGTGAGTGTGTGTGCGTGTGTGTGTGTGTAAAAAAGAAAAGAATTCAGAAACCCTCTAGAGATTCTGCAAGGGTGTGTGTGTGTGTGTGTATAAAAAGGACATGAAGTTAGAAGCCCTCCATAGATACTAAAAGGTTGTGTGTGTATGGTTTTGTTTTTTAAAAAGGACAGGAATTCAAAAACGCTCTGGAGTTTCTGCAAGGGTGTGTGTGTGTGTGTATATCTGTGTAAAAAGGACCCGAAATCAGAAGCCCTCTTGAGATTCTGCAACGGTGTGTGTGTGTGTGTGTGTGTGTGTGTTTAAAAAGGACAAAAATCAGAAGCCATCCAGAAATTCTGCAAGGATGCATCCATGTGTGTGTGTGTTTGTGTGTGTGTGTGTGTGTGTGCGTAAAAAGGACATGAAGTCAGAAGCCCTCCAGAGATTCTGCAAGAGTGTGTGTGTGTAACAAGGACATGACGTCAGAAGCACTCAAGAGATTCTGCAAAGGTTTGTCTGTGTGTGTGTGTGTGTGTGTGTGTGTGTGTAAAAAGGACCCGAAATCAGAAGCCCTGTTTGTGAGCCCTGGCTCTGTTCCTTAGTGGTCCTTATCTCTCAATTTTGGACTCCCAGATACCTGAGGGTGTCATGGTTCTGTGTCGGGGTTCTAACGGCAAGGACAGCAGCTAGACCCCACCAGGCACTCCAAAGGAGAAAGATGACACTTTCTGGTCCCCTAGATAGTTCGTATCGGAAACCCACAGGGGCGGTTTTGCTGTGTTCTGCGGGGTCACTGTGAGTCAGAATCGACTCAGTGACAGTGAATGTGGTTGAGTGTTTGAACACCTTCCTTTCATCCTCTGTGCAGGCAGCTCTGTTTTAGAGGAGTTAGGCCAGTCCCATGTATTAGACTCTCCTTCAGAGCAACTGGGCAGGTGTGTGTCTGCGTGTTTCTAAGGTCATCTTGTTTTTCTCATTCAAGGAATGTGGAGAGCAGCGGTCTTCAAATCGGTTTAAAGAGAGAAAGGGGATAAAAAAGAGAACAAAGAAAAAGAGGGTGAAAAAGGATTGGAGGGGAGGGGCTCTGAGGAGAAGAGGGTGTTGCTCAGGCTTCTAAGGCTGTCAATCAGCCTGGTAGCCAGCTGTGAGCTTACCTGGTGTACCTCCAAGATCCCAGAATCCCTAGTTGACAGTGGAATTTGCATAGCGAACTGGCTCATTGAGCCGAGCCGGAGGCCTCTGTCTGCAGCAGAGACCAAGCCCTGTGCGGCACCTCCTGCTCCCATCTGCAAGCAGTGGGGTCCAGATGCGGGTCCTGCGGTCTGCTTCCTGTTGTAAAAGGCAGGGTTGGGACAAGTAGCCTTCTACTGAGTCTCTCCCCCATCTACCCAGTCGACCCCCTTACCTGGGGGAGCAGGTTCCAGGCTTGCTGTGGCCAGCTAATAGCAATTAGTAGGCATAGCGCTAATGAAGAGAGGGGACAGCTGGGCAGAGGGCCTAAACCTGCTGAGCACCACGGCCCCTGAGACACTGGCGAGCTGTTGGCTCCCAGCTCCTTGTCCCTGACTCTTACCTGCCTCCCTCTCTCGAGTTCACTCTTGAATTTCAGTCTCCATCCAATCTCACCCAGCCTTGCTGCCTGACTGGAGAGGGAGCCTGGAGGCTGTTAGAATGGCGCTGCTCAGGCTCATTGGGCTAAAGAGTCTGACGTGGGCCAGCAACTCCATGAAGTTCCCTCCCTCAGGCAGTTTTCTGCCCCTCCATCCCACTTAGTCTCCCTGCAGGCCTGGCCCTGGGCCCTGACCTTCCACTTGCTTCCTCATCCAACATGTGGTGGGCTAGCTCTTGCCAAGTACACACATGGGTGCAGACATGAGAGATCCCACTCTCTCCTGGAAACCAGGTCTGTAAACAAGGCCACAGCTGAGACCTGTTCTTACCCAAATCATGTGCATCCTTCTCTCTGCCCTCTGCCCTGGGGTAGGGACAAGAGCTCTGGGAAGACCGGCCACCCCATCGCTATGGGGCATGTCCCGACGGTGCTGGTGCACAGAGCACTGGGCAAGCAGGGCTCCCTACAGGACCTTGCGCCGTGTGGGGCTACAGAAGGGGAGAAAGGCAGAAGAGTGCTGTCAGAAGCCAGCTGCACTCTGGCAACGTGGGGTCCTCTGGGCTGGGCCGCTGAGGTGGGGTGCTAAGTCTGTGCTCCACTCTCCCTCTCCCTCTCCCTCTCCCCAGGTGTGTGGTTGTGCTCTTCAACCCCCAGAAACACAAGCAGCACCACATCCTCAACAGCTCCAGGTAAATGGGCTCTGGGGCTTTGCGGAGTGCCACCTTTCCCCAGGGACTGCAGAGGGGTGCCACCTGCTTCTCTGTGGCATTGGGCCCTGTTGGGCCCCAGGAATGCGAGGGAAGCAGCACAGAGACGGCGGGTTTGCTGCCCTTGTTTTGAGAGAGGACTGTGAGAGGCCAGACCTGGCCCAGGCTGCCAGTGCTCCTCTTGAGCCTGCCCGATTCCTTTCAGGAAAACCATCACTGCCCTTGCCTTCTCTCCTGATGGCAAGTACCTGGTCACCGGTGAGATGAGTGAGGAAGGAAGCTCAGGCACTGCAGAGGGGGTGACCTGGCCTTAGCAGAGAGTGACAGCCTGCGACCCGCATAGGACTGGTGCCAATTTTGACTTTCTGTACTGGTGTCCACTCTGGGTATTTGGTCTGCCCTAGAGCAGTGTTCTTAGGCTGTAGCCTGCATCAGAAGTGCCATGGTCACCCCTTAGTACAGACTGCTGGCTCTGGGGTTCTGCAGGTCTGGGGTGGCTCTCTTTAGTTTGCAATGCTAACAAGTAATTCCCGGTGAGGCTGAAGCTGCCAATTTGGGAACCACATTTTGGAAAACACCTCCTTAAAACATCCCTTATCCCTGGAGTCCCCTGCTGGTCACAGTGTGGAACAGGACTGCCCTCCCATAGACTTGCCCTGTGAGGCTGTGAGAGCAAACCGCAGGAGTGGTGGTTCTTGCCCATCCAAATCACGCCAGGAGCCCATCCCTGAGAGTCCCTGTTCCCCAACACTGAACACATTCCCTCCGGGGGTGTCCTTGATTCATGTGCAGGTGCATTAGTTTAGGTGTCCTTCATTTATGTGCAGGCTCTTGTCCAGTGGCTGGGAGGGCCAGGCCTCCGTGGATGGGGAGGGAGCTGGCTGCCTCTGGCCTTTACTTCGGGGTCTTAGGTCCCTGCAGAGTGGACACATGCCTGCTGTTCGGGTATGGGATGTGTCGGAGCGCAGCCAGATGGTGGTGCTTCAGGAGCATAAGTATGTCGTGGCATGTGTGGCCTTCTCACCCAGCGCCAAGTACATTTTCTCAGTGGGCTACCAGCATGACATGATCGTCAATGTCTGGGCCTGGAAGGTGAGTGGGCTGCTGGCCTCAGGACAGGCTGGGCCGGGAGGGGAGCCAAGAAATTGCTGACCGGTGGCCTTCACTTCCGCCTGCTGGCCTCAGTCCCTTTCTAGAGAACTCTGAGCAGAAAGGAGCAACTGGGTATCTAGGACGCTGAAGAAGGGGCAGAAGGAGAGGTCAAGTTCACAGCTTGTCTAACCTACTTCAGTGTGTAAGTTCCTTTTCCCTCAGCTCCTAGAAGCAGAGCCTTGATTTCCCTTGACTTTCTCTCCAGAAAAACATTGTAGTGGCTTCCAACAAAGTGTCCAGTTGGGTGACAGCAGTATCCTTCTCTGAGGACTGCAGCTACTTTGTCACTGCAGGCAACTGGCACATCAAATTCTGGTACCTCGATGACAGCAAGACCTCAAAGTTGAGGCAGC
The DNA here is from genome assembly GCF_050624435.1 of Tenrec ecaudatus. Classification (NCBI taxonomy): domain Eukaryota; kingdom Metazoa; phylum Chordata; class Mammalia; order Afrosoricida; family Tenrecidae; genus Tenrec; species Tenrec ecaudatus. Next base: position 787,870 of record NW_027457912.1, on the reverse strand, counting down.
AAGTAGCCACTAGGGTGGGGTCTGCTCAGATCTGTTCCACCTGCGCCCCCTTCTGCATGCTCAAAAGCCCCTTGGAAGTCTCAGCTGGGCCAGGTGCTATGTCAATCTGCAAGGGAAGCCTTCTCCCTCTCTCCCCAGGGCCTGCTTTCCAGGGGATAGCCTGCAGGGTGGGTGGGTGGCACCTGTGGTGGGTCTCCACAGGTGAATGCCACTGTGCCCCTGCTGGGCCGCTGTGGGCTGCTGGGGGAACCTGCGGAACAACCTGTTCACTGAAGTAGCCTGTGTCCGCGGGAAGAAGACTGACAGCACCTTCTGTATCACATCCTCAGGGCAGCTGTGCGAGTTCAGTGACCTGCGACTGTTGGAAAAGTGGGTGGAGCTGAGGGTAAGTGAATGCTTTGTCGGCACCCTCCTGTCTGTCACTTCCGGGCTCCGGGGCACCTGAGTCTGCATGCACGCTGGGGGAGGCCCCAGGCGGAGGAAGGTGTTTGGGAACCTCTCTGCTCGCTCGTGCTCTCTGTCTCTGCCTCTTCCTCTGCTTTCCTCTTCTGCTCAGCACACAGACAGCATCACAGTAAGTGTGCTGGCCCTGTCCGCTGCCTCTGCTGCCTTTCTCTTGGCCGGCCTTTTCTGGGTGTGTCTTTGCCCAAACCTCAGGTGCCTTATAAGGCTTGCTGACTCCTTCCCCCTAATTGCACAGGGCTGTGAGCCCTCTGGCCAGCTGCTGTTAGAGGGAGGGGCATTGAGGGGCTCCAGCCAGGGCAGCTGGCCTGCCTTGCGCTTGTCCTTGCCTCTTGGCTCATGGCTGTTGAGGTGTCGGGTGAAGGAGTGGGAAGACGCTGACTGGGGCTTCTGTGCTCACAGACCACAGTGGCCCACTGCATCTCGGTGAGCCAGGACTACATCTTCTGTGGCTGTGCTGATGGCACCGTGCGCCTTTTCAACCCCTCCAACCTGCACTTCCTCAGCACGCTGCCCTGGCCCCATGCCCTGGGGACAGACATTGCCAGCATCACAGAGGCCAGGTGAGCGGTGTGGGTGGGCCCCTGAGTCCTGTCAGAGCCCCACTCTGTGCCAGGCCATCCCTGGCATGCTGCAAGGAGAGGAGGGCACACATAGACCTCTGGGAAGACCCTTGCAGTCAAGCACAGGTGGGTCCTTTAGCATTTGTTGCTCACTGTGGGCAACCGTGGTAATCTGAGTCTGCAGTGTGGTAATGCATTGTCCTGTAAAGACCACAGCTAGGACAGACGGGCAGTTCCTTAGGGTTTCTGAGAGAGACTGGAAACCTGACGGAGCAGGCCTTTTTCCCTCAGGGTGGTCCTGGGTAGCAGCTGCGGTAGGAGGGTCTTATTGTAGCCTCGGGCCTTGGGTTGGGTGATTGCAGGAAGTGAAGTTTTGCTCTGGTTTCAGTGCTGTCAGGAAGCGGGGCAGTTCTGCAGTTGGGTATATTAATTTCTCTTTCAGGGCAGGAGGGGGCTAAATCTGCAATTGGCAGGAAATGATATATGACCATGATTGTGGTTTGCACAGTGCCCTTCCTTGTCCTCTGACGTGAGTCTAGAAGGGCCTGACATCTGCTTGGCTGCATCACGGCCACACACTGTCCCCGCCTGACGTTGGGGGCTATGAAATAGCTTGTGTTCTTTTGGAGAGTCCAATGGCAAGGAATGCCAAGCCAGCTGCTGCGTTCTTTCTCCAGTGACTGCTGGCCAACCTGCTGCTCCTCCCTTTAGTGCCCCATTTCATTAGCGCTCACTCACCAGTTTGCCCTGTCTGCCCAGGACACCCCGCTCCCCTCTTTCCTCAGTCGCCTTTTCGCTGGAGTGGCCAATGCGAAGTATCGGGACACCATCGCCTTGACCTTTGATCCTGCAAATCAGTGGCTGTCTTGTGTGTACAATGACCATAGTACTTATGTCTGGGATATGAAGGACCCCAAGAAAGTGGGCAAGGTGTATTCAGCTCTGTATCATTCCTCCTGCATCTGGAGTGTAGAGGTACGTGGGCCAGGTCTTCTGAGACTGACCGTGTTTCCTGGGCTACCATTAGGAGCTGGGGTTCCTCAAGTGTGGAATTTGTTTCCTCCAGCACCCTTGCTCCCCCAGCAGTGCCCCTGGGTCCCTTCGTATCTGTTAATTGGCTCTGAGGATGCGAGGGGATATTAGTGCTGACTCATCTCAGACGTTTTTCAGTATGCCCCTGTGCAGTCTTAGCTTGGCCTCTTTGGACATGTTCCTGAACTTGACCAAACCTTAGTTTCTGCAATTGTGAAATGACATACCTGATGCATTTGATTTTTACGAAAAGGAGACAATGTAAGTGGGAGATTTAGAATGCCTAGTACTTACTAGGTGCTTGGTTAATGTATATTCCTTTACTTGTTAAAGACAAGAGCTAATCATTATGACTTGCTTGCTATGGGATAAGCCTGGGGCTAAGTCTTGACCAGCCTTTTCTCTACTCTCATTCCGTCCCATCTCTGTGGGCAGCCAAGGTCTGACCCGGGTCCCTCTGGTCCTTGTGCTCCTCCAGGTCTACCCTGAGGTGAAGGACAGTCAACAGGCCTGCCTGCCCCCGAGCTCCTTTATCACCTGCTCTTCTGACAGCACCATCCGCCTGTGGAATACAGAGAGCTCTGGGGTGCATGGCTCCACCCTGCACCGAAACATCCTCAGCCACGTGAGCCTGGTGTCCCCACACCACAGTCTCAGGATCTGGGTCTCCAGACCAGACTGTTCCAGATGTTGTTTGGCCAAACTCTGACAAGGATGTCCCCTTGGCCTGCATTTATCTCCCTGACAGGTGTCCCGTATCAGGCCTTCCTCACCCACCTCTTCTCCTGACCTGTTTCACTATTACCTCATTAAGATCATCTATATGGATGGGAAAATGCTGGCCCTGCTGGACACCGAGCTGCCTGGGGGAGACAAAGCCGATGGGTCCCTGATGGACCCCCATGTGGGCATCCGCTCTATGTGCATCAGCCCCAACGGGCAGCATCTAGCATCAGGGGACCGTATGGGCACGCTCAGGTAAGGCCATTTGTGGAGTGCAACCCGTTGCCTCCAGGGGACAGGATGGGGGAACTTTAGGCTCCCAAGGACAGAGGTTCAGGAGGCTTTAGCTCAAAAGGGTTGGGGACAAAATTTATTATCTTCAAGGGAAAGATACTAACTTGACAATGAAGAAACGGCAAAACCCACCCTTAGCCAAGTCAGTAAGGTTAACATCCCGTGGCAGCAGCATGAATCTGGTGAGAGGGTACACTGAGAGGCTTCAAAATGTTCCCAGAAAATGTTATGACTCTTAAGAACTCCCAATAAAATGTTGAACAACAACCAACGTTGATGGAAAGTTTCTTTTAGTTCTGTTTTTCCATGCAGCCTCCTCCTAGCATTGTGTCTGGTATTCTTGACCCAAATGTATAAGGAACTTAGGATAGTCATGAGGAAACATCAGGCAAACTTCATTTGAGGTACACCTGTCAGAGTAACTTATCATACTCTCCCAGGTGTCACGGTAGGAAAGACAAGCAAAGACTGAAAGCCGTTCTAGACTGGGACAGATGACACCCATGTGCCGTGGGGGCTCCTAGGATCCTGGAGCAGAAGAAGGACATTCATGGGATAAACAAACTCATTGGCATTGGGTTGATTCCAACTCAGAGCAACCCCCGCTGGTGACATTTAAATAAAGTCTAATAATGTTAGACTAATAATAATGTTAGTCTAATAATGTTACCAGTGTGACCTCCGTGGTCCTTATCACTGTGTACTGTAGTACATAAAACATTAATACGAAGGTAGACCAGGTGAGAGAGTTGAATGTGACACATCTTGACTCATTTTTCTAAGTCTAAAGGTTCAACCCAAAAGGTAAAGTAAAACAGCTCTTGATGGAGAGGAAAAGGTGGAAGGGGGTGGGTGATGATTCTTTCCCCCGCTGCCTGGCACTGAACGGCCTCTCCTCTCTTCTCATTTTGCAGGGTCCATGAATTGCAGTCCCTGAGTGAAATGCTGAAGGAGGAGGCCCATGAGTCAGAGATTCTGTGCCTGGAGTACTCGAAGCCAGACACAGGTACCTGGCCCTGGCCTAGAATGGCCTTGAGTGAGCCCCTCCAGTCTGGCCAGAGCCACTGATACTTGTCCTGCCTCTTGACTATGGGGCTGATCGTTCTTTTGGCTACCAAAAGAGTTAGTGATCCTTCTTGATGTCTCTGAAGGCTTTGGGGAGGACTGCATCTCAACTCTGCCCGACTCCATGGCTCATGTGGCTTAAGGATGTGGGGCTCAGTTTCTCTGGGTGCTCTTTGCTGGGCACTCATCAGCTGACGGAGTTCATCCCATCCCAGGTCTGAAGCTGCTGGCCTCAGCGAGCCGGGACCGGCTGATCCATGTGCTAGACGCAGGGCGGGAGTATAGCCTGCAGCAGACGCTGGACGAGCACTCCTCCTCCATCACCGCTGTCAAGTTCGCAGGTGTGGGCAGAGCACTTAGACACACTCTGCCACCTACCACCCCTGCAACCTGCCTGCCACGCCCAACACTCCATAGATTCTGAAAGGGTGTGTGTATGTGTGTGTGTTTTTGTGTGTGTGTGTGTAAAAAGGTCATGAAAACAGAAGTCCTTCAGAGATTCTGCCAGTATGTGTGTGTGTGTATGTGTGTGTTTGTAAAAAGGACACCAAGTACGAAGCTCTCAAGAGATTCTGCAAGGATTTATGTGTGTGTGTGTGTGCGGGTGTAATAAGGTCATGAAGTAAGAAGCCCTCCAGAGATTCTGCAAGGGTGTGTGTGTGTGTGTTAGTGTGTGTGTGTGTGTGTGTAATAAGGACACGAAGTCAGAAGCCCTCCAAAAATTCTACAAGTGTATGTGTGTGTGTGTGTGTTTAAAAAAGGACACGAAGTCAAAAGGACTGCAGAGATTTTGTAAGAGAATGAGTTTTTCGTTGTGTGTGTGTGTGCGTGTGTGTGTGTGTGTGTGTGTAATGAGGACACGAAATCAGAAGCCCTCTAGAGATTCTTCAAGGGTGTGTGTATGAGTGTGTGTTTGTGTAAAAAGGACACAAAGTCAGAAGCCCTTCAGAGATTCTGCAAGGGTGTGTGTGTGTGTGTGTGTGTGTGTGTGTGTGTGTGTAAAAAGGACACAAAGTCAGAAGCCCTCCAGAGATTCTGAAAGAGTGTGTGTGTGTGTGTGTGTGTGTGTTTGTGTGAAAACGACACGAAGTCATAAAACGTCTGGAGATTCTGCATGGTGTGTGTGTGTGTGTGTGTGTATGTGTGTGTGTGTCAAAAGGACAAGATGTCAAAAGCCCTCTAGAGATTCTGCAAGGGTGAGTGTGTTGTGTTAAAAGGACACGAAGTCAGAAGCCCTCTAGGTTTTGTGAAAAGGTATGAGTGTGAGAGTGAGGGAGTGTGTGTGTGTGTGTGTGTAATAAGGACACGAAATCGGAAGCAATCCAGAGATTCTACAAGTGTATGTGTGTTTGTGTGTGTGTGTGTCTGTGTGTGTGTGTTTAAAAAAGGACACGAAGTCAGAAGGACTGCAGAGATTTTGTAAGAGAATGAGTTTGGGTTGTGAGTGTGTGTGTGTGTGTGTGTGTGTGTGTGTGTGTAATAAGGACACGAAATCAGAAGCCCTCTAGAGATTCTTCAAGGGTGTGTGTATGTGTGTGTGTTTGTGTAAAAAGGACACAAAGTCAGAAGCCCTTCAGATATTCTGCAAGGGTGTATGTGTGTTTGTGTAAAAAGGACACAAAGTCAGAAGGACTGCAGAGATTTTGTAAGAGAATGAGTTTGGGTTGTGTGTGTGTGTGTGTGTGTGTGTGTGTGAAAACGACACGAATCATAAAACGTCTGGAGATTCTGCAAGGGTGTGTGTGTGTGTGTATGTGTGTGTGTGTCAAAAGGACAGTATGTCAGAAGCCCTCTAGAGATTCTGCAAGGGTGAATGTGTTGTGTTAAAAGGACACGAAGTCAGAAGCCCTCTAGGTTTTCTGGAAAGGTATGAGTGTGAGAGTGAGGGAGTGTGTGTGTGTGTGTGTGTGTGTATGTGTGTGTGTAATAAGGACACGAAATCAGAAGCCCTCCAGAGATTCTACAAGTGTATGTGTGTTTGTGTGTGTGTGTTTAAAAAAAGGACACGAAGTCAGAAGGACTGCAGAGATTTTGTAAGAGAATGAGATTGGGGTGTGAGTGTGTGTGTGTCTGTGTGTGTGTGTGTAAAAAGGACACAAAGTCAGAAGCCCTTCAGAGATTTGGCAAGGGTGTATGTATGTGTGTGTGTATGTGTGTGTGTGTGTAAAAATCACACGGAGTCAGAAGCCCACTATTGATTCTGCAAGGGTGTGTGCGTGTGTGTTGTGTTTGTAATAAGTACACCAAGTTAGAAGCCCTCCAGTGATTCTGCAAGAGTGTGTGTGTGTGTGTGTGTGTGTGTGTGTGTGTGTGTGTGTGAAAACAACATGATGTTATAAACTGTCTGGAGATTCTGCAAGGGTCTGTGTGTGTGTGTATGAGTGTGTGTGTGTGTCAAAAGAACAGGATGTCAGAAGCCTTCTAGAGATTCTGCACGGGTGAGTGTGTTGTGTTAAAAGGACACGAAGTCAGAAGCCCTCTAGGTTTTCTGGAAAGGTATGAGTGTGAGAGTGAGGGAGTGTGTGTGTGTGTGTGTGTGTGTGTGTGTAATAAGGAAACGAAATCAGAAGCCCTCCAGAGATTCTACAAGTGTATGTGTGTTTGTGTGTGTGTGTGTGTTTGTATAAAAAGAGGACACGAAGTCAGAAGGACTACAGAGATTTTGTAAGAGAATGAGTTTGGGTTGTGAGTGTATGTGTGTTGTGTGTGTAATAAGGACACGAAATCAGAAGCCCTCTAGAGATTCTACAAATGTATGTGTGTGTGTGTGTGTGTGTGTGTGTGTGTGTGTGTATAAAAAGGACATGAATTCAGACTCCTTGTAGAAATTCTGCAAGGGTGTATGTTTGTGTGTGTGTGTGTGTGTGTGTGTGTAAAAAGGACACCAGGTCAGAAGCACTCTAGTGATCCTGCAAGGGTGTGTGTGTGTGTGTGTGTGTGTGTGTAAAAAGGACACGAAGTCAGAAGCACTCCAGAGATTCTGCAAAGGTGCTTGTTGTGTGTGTGTGTGTAAAAAGTTATGAAGTCAGAAGGCCTCCAGAGATTATTCAAGGGTGTGTGTGTGTGTGTATGTGCGTGCGTGTGTTTGTGTAAAAAGGACACAAAGTCAGAAGCCCTCTAGAGACTCTGCAATGGTGAGTCTCTTTTGTTAAAAGGACATGAAGTCAGAAGTCATCCAGAGATTCGGCAAGGGTGTGTTTGTGTGTGTGTGTGTGTGTCTGTGTGTGTGTGTGTGTGTGTTTAAAAAGGAAAAAAGTCAGAAGCCATCCAGAAATTCGGCAAGGATGCATCTATGTGTGTATGTGTGTAAAAAGGACAGGAAGTCAGAAGCCCTCTAGGAATTCTACAAAGTTATGAGTATCAGTGTGAGGACAATGTGGTGCTTCAATCTCTTGTGTGTACTTTTGCTATGAGTCAGGAGCTCACTCAATGGTATCTAACAAGTTATTGTGAGATGACATAAGAGGACTTCGTGGAGGCCCTTCCAAGAGAGGGTTGGAAGATAGCATGGTAAGAGGCCTGGTCAGGAATGTGCACATTGTGCTCATTGTTTCCATCCCCTTCTCCCAGAAGCCAATGCTCTAGGGAGGAAAGGCAGGCCCAGAGACAGGGAAGGGCTAGGGAAGAGGGAGCGATAGGAGAGCAATAGAAATGACAGGTTACTCTCCCTCATTCCCAGTATAGCTCCTCAAAACTCAGGTAAAGCATCTGATTCTGAGGCTTATAATAGGAGCAGACTGAACATTTAATCCCTCAAGCTGCCTGGAAAGTGTGGGAGCTGATTAAGATGGCAAGAGATGAAGAAGGAAGGAATCTACTGGTTACAGATGTGAAAGCACCTGTTAGTGAAGCCTTCTCAGTTTCTTATTGCCTTATCAATGTCATCAGTCCACTTAATGTACTCACTTTCCAAATGCCTATTAACCAATTGTACATACCTTGAGTTCTTTCTAGGAGGCAATGTTAATATTCTCATTTCCGAGTTGAGGCCACAGAAGTTTGGACAATTTCTGGATGTTGTTGTTGCTGGCAGGTGCTCATCAAGTTGGTTCCAACTCATAGCAACCCCCGTGCATACCGGAAGGGAGCATGGCCCTGTCCTGTGTCCCCCTCTCTGGAGGGCACTTGCCTCAAATCTTTAAATTCAAAGCTTCATGTTTTGTCAAATGAAATCATTTCATCAGTCAATCTCAGAAATCTTTATGTAAAAACGTTGGAAACGCCTTTCACTCAACGTCTAGGGAGGCTGAGTAAGGTGGGAGGGGCTCCAGGACAGATGGTGGGAATCACTCCTGCAGGTGGGTGGTAGGTTGGCGAGGCCAGTCTGACTTGCCTCCCTCCTGACTGACCTCAACCAGCAATGGGCAGCTGGACACATGGCATGAAGTGATCTCTGGTCTTCGTGGCGGTGGATGCCAGTAGACCATCAGGTATGGGAGACCCATGAGAAAATAGGTTACTTTTCTCTTTCTCTCCAAGTTTCTCTGTGATCTCTTTATGCTGCCTGAGCCCGCATGCATACTGACAAAGGCAGACATGTGCACACACATGGCAAAGTAAATAGAGACGCCCACATTCACAGACGTATCCATCCACGTGCAAATAGGCACATATTTGCACATGCATGCCAAAGCAGACACAGCCATCCATGAATGCACATGTATTCGTGCAAGCTGATTTTCATGGGGAAAAAAAGATCAGATCTATCACTGTCAAGTCCACTCCAACTCAAAGCAACTGTAGAGCACAGAGGAGAACTGCCCCATTGGGTTTCCAAAGCTGTCATCTTGTCAGACACAGTCAGCCACCACTTTCTCCTGCAGAGCAGCTGGGGTTTTCCAACTGCCGGCCTTTCACTTAGCAGCCGAGCACTTGCTGGTTTTCATAGGAGTCTGGAAATCAGTTTCATTGCCTGCTAGTCACACCTCCGCTGTGACTTAGCACAGCCTGGTAAGCTTGGAAGGAGAAAAATCTTCCTTCCAGAGGTAGTTGAGTGGTTTTCCCCTGAGGAAATGGTTCAGAAGAAGATTTCCTTCAAGAAATCAGAACACTCTTGAAGAGAAATTTCCTGCCATAACATTTGTTTGCTTGACAACGAGACAAATGAAGCAGCCCTCTGACTTCCCCCTTGGGTCCTCTTTCTCATCATGTCTGCTCTGCTCAGCTACAAGGCTCCAGGTCCTGGGAGCAAGGGTGCCCTTCTATTTGGAACCTCACAGGGCTCCACTGTGAGTCAGGGAAAGACCTGGGAACTTGAGCATCCTGAAACGGGGCCTGCATAGCAATATCATCTGTCATCAGGCTCATCGTTTCTCTCATTTTATGTAAGATCATTGAGCCCTTGGAGCCCTGAGAAGTTCTCTCAGCGGAAGCCATCCTCCTCCCATGAATCCAAGAGGGACTGCTTAAAGATTGTTGTCTTCTACTTACAGGAATACCAGCAACCAATTGCCATTGAATCAACTCGCACTCATGGAGAGCCCAAGTGTGTTAGAGAAGTCCGGTCCCTAGAGTTTTCCATGGCTGGGGTGGGTTTTTTCCAGAGGCATATCACCAGGCCCTTCTTGGAAGGCACCTCTGGGTGAACTCAAACCTTTAACCCATAGTTCGCAGCCTAGCTCATGAATAACACCATCCAAGGACGGTACAGTTCCTTGCAAATGGTCACCTGCAGTAGATGAACCAAGGTTAAGTAACTGCCTGAGAAACATCAACCAGAGGAAAGCAGAGTGAACCCCAGGGTTCTTGGGAAGAGGGCCAGAGAGAGAAAAAGGAGAAAACAGCTTTCTTGGGACATCAGAAAGGAAAGGACTCCACTTAGTGGATGCCATACAACAATCCCAAGCCAAGCATGGGTGAGAAACAGACCCCACCCAAACCCAGCGGGCTAGATTCTGTCCCCAAGTATTGAACACCAGACATGAATATGACAGAGCCGCTAGTCGTCCTTGAAAAGAAAATGTTTGCCCATTGTCTGGTAGTTTTGCAGCATTTGAACAACCAGGCCTCTGCTGCCTCTTCTGGCCTGAAATATAATTGCAGCCATAACCGCCCAGCGTTTCAATGGGTAGAACTCCCTGGGGAGGGCTAACTACCCAAATCATTTGGGAGATCATTTTAGGATTGTCCAGGAGATCTTTGGCTGTGTCTATTATATGAACTATGGTGTCGTTTTTTTTTAAAAAAGAAACTTTTTATTGTAAGGTGGGATAAGATTGACAGAGAAAATCAGCTTTGCACATAACAATTTATACTCGTTTTTTTATGTGACATTGATGACAATCTCCTGCAATGTAATATCACTCATGCCATTGAAACTCTGCTTCCTGTTTTCATTCACCCTTCTCCCCAAACCTTGCCTGCCTTTTGAATTTGGCCTTGGGCAAATACTGCCTATTAGCTTTTGAATGGTTGATGGTTCTGAGGAATGTGTGCTCCTCAGTGCTATGATTCATTTTGGTGTAGTTGTTCTTATCAGGTGCCATTGAGCCAGTTGCAACCCACATTGACCCTATGCCAAACAGAAAGAATCACTACCTAGCCCTGAATTATTCTCCTAATTGTTCCCAAGCTTGAGCCCCTTGTTTCAGTCACTGTCAATCCATCTCCTTAAGGGGCTTCCTCTCTTTCACTGTCCCTCTACTTCACCTGGCATGATGTCCTTCTCCAGGGACTAGTCTCTCTTAATAACATGACCAAAGTATGTGAGAGGAAGTCTCACCATCCTTGCCTTTAAGGAGCCCTCTGACCATACTTCTTCTAAGACAGATCTGTTTGTTCCCTTGGCAGTCCATGTTACTTTCAATATTCTTCACCAGCACCACAATTCAAACATATCAATTCTTCTTCAGCCTTCCTTATTCAATGTCTGACTTTCACATACTTATGAGGCAATTTAAATTACTATGGCTTGGGTAAGGTGCACCTTAGTCCTCAAAGTAACATCCTTGCTTTTTAGCACTCTACAGACGTATTGTGCACCAAATGTATCCATATGCAATGCGTCATTTGATCTCATGATTGCAGCTTACAAGAGCATTGATTATAGACCTCATCAAGACAAAAATCCGTGACAACTTCAACAAATAACAACAAATTAAAAAAACAACAAACTTCTCCATTTATCATGGTACCTATTGATCAAGTTGTGAGGATGTGTGTCTTCTTGACATTGAGTTGTAATCCATACTGAGGGCTGCAACCTTTGATTCTCATAAGGTTCACTTTATAAACCTGTCTATTTTTCAGGGGGTGGAATTCAGTTCCAGACCTGAAGGGTGATGAAGGACCATAGTAGTGGGGATCTCTCTAGTCTATCTAACCAATAAATCTCATCTTTTATCATTATTATTATTACTATTGGTAGTAGTAGTATGACTTTCAGTTTTCTTACACATTACTCCCTACTCTATCTAGCATCATGTACCATGATCCCTTTCAGAGCAGCTGTTTGTGATAGGCAGGCACCATTTAGTTCTTCTGACCTTAGCATCATAGAGGCTGAGGTACGCATAGTCCATTACTGATTTGGACTAATTGTTGCCAGGCATCTTGATTTTATTCACTGTTATTTGCTCCAGACAGGGTGCAATAGTTTATTGTGCCAGCCTGGCCGATAAACACAAGTAGGATTAATCGAAGGGCAGAGGGATAAATGGCTTCGTGAGCCTTGCCTTACTTGTACTGTGCCTCAATTTAAAGGGGTACACTACCTGTGGGATGCCTAGCTTGTGGACTGTGTCGCTGTAAGTTGAGGTCCATTTAATCCCACAGGATTGGTATGTTCATCTCTGGAGCTGGGGACCGACAGTTGGTGACAGTTGGTGACTTGCCTTGCTGTTTGCTGCCTGGGTATATATAGCCCAGCTCTCTCTACAGAAAGGGACGGGCAACTGGCCGCTCTCAAGCCTTAAAGGACTGCTAGTGTCTCACTGTTTTATAATTTCACTGTTAGTTTCTTGTGTTATCTATCTGTATATAATTTAGTGGTTCATTTCTTGTATTGTATATCTAGCTTTATAAATATATGTATATATAATTACTAGCAATATGGTTTTGTCTCTCTAGAGAACCCTGTCCAACACATAGGGTGAGACCAAGAACCGACTTTTAGTTTGCTACTCACTAGCTTTTGAAGACCCCAGTCACTTCCCTGATGGATACAGAACATTGTCTTTGTGAGCTAGTTTGTACCAATTGATCTTGAGGTCTCTCAGAGCTTTGTTCCTGATCCCCCATATTTAGGACACGCTCCCTGAAGGGGTTTTGTTAGAGCTAAGACATTTTCATAACTATGCCTCCTGGATGCACTATTATATTCATGGACATATTTGTAGTATATGCTAATATGTATATAGAACTATTCTCTGGCAAACCTATATTTATTCATGGGTTTAGTCCCATTCTCCTTCCCACAACTGCTCAGATTTTGTGGTTTTTCTATCTATTTATCTCTCTAGCTATCCTTGTATGTTATTGTTATTATTGGAGTATTTATCTCTGTTGCCTTTAATGCTTGTAGTCTACTGAGAAAGGATAGTGTTTTGATGTTCCAAATGTTTCCTCATTTTCTGGGTTACATGACACAAACCAATAGAAGAAGAGAAAAGAAAAAAATTTAACCCAAGTAATAACATCAACAATAAAACCAATTTAGTCTTTTGGTTAAGAATTAGTCAGACTTTCCCACTCCTAGGCTAACCCTTGAAAGAAAAAGAATGAGATAAAAGACCATAGGGAGGAAGAAAGGAGAGTGGGAGGCAAGGGAATAAAGAAAGACGGTGGCAGGGTTATGTGAACAATTAAGGTGGACCTTCTTTGATGTGTATTAAAAATAATATTGACTGGCTTTTTCAATACTCACCAAAAATTATTTATATCAATCAAGAAAACCTCACTAACCTGGAATCAATTCTGACATATAGCAACCCTTTGGACAGAGTATAGAACTGCCCCTGTGGGTTTCCAAGGCTGTAAATCTTTACAGGAGTAGAAAATCTCATCTTTCTCTTGTGGAGTGGGGGTGGGGAGGGGAGTTTCGAACTTCTGATCTTGCAGTTAGAAGTCCAACTCATAATCTGCTTCACCAACAGGGCTCCTCCTTTCATCATTAATCTAGACTGTTTGACCTTCTTGGCTTACTGGGTTTTATTTTCTCGCTTTGGAAGACATGGTACCAAAAGACACACCATTTCCTAGCCCCCCAAAGAATCAAAAGTAAGCAAAAACAAAACAGGAAAAACTAGCAACCCAATCCAAACCAACTAACCTATTTAGCCATATAGATAAAGGATACTAGTAGCCAACCTCTGAGTTGGGGCAATAGGGATGGATGGGGACTGGGATTAAAAGGCACGTGTCAGCTCATCCACAGGGGACATTCAAATTCTAGCTCCAGACTGTTGTTGCCTTGGGGAAATGCAAGGATTTTAAGACCTGATTTTCTGTTTGTAACTGAGATGCTGAGAATATAAAATTCGATGTGAAATTGTCAACTTTTCAAATATTGGATCACATTAGTTAAAACCACTTTTCAGGCTGCTCATCATCATACTAGCACATCATTAGGCTAAAATCATATCAAAGACATCTGGTTTGTCCCCTGTGCCCTTTAAGGACAACTGAAACATAAGGACGGGAATGTGACATTCATTCTTCCTCTAGACCCTCACCCTTTGCCTCCATTGGCTGGCGTTCATAGAAGAGGCAGACGGTTTTGTTCAACTTCAGCATAATCAGAGTCCTGAGAGTTAAACACAATACATATATAATTTCATACTAGTTGTTTTAACATTAGCCCAAACAAAACCAACAAAAACCCAACCCGTTGCTGTTATGTTGGTTCTGGCTCCTGAGGACCCCCTGGGTGCCAGTGAGAAACTACACATCACAGGATTCTCAAGCCTGTGGGCTTCTAGGAGCAGGCCATTAGTTATTTCTTCTGAGGGGTGCAACTGCCCACCTCTTGATACATTGAGTCCTTAACCATTTGTGCCACCCAGGGTCTCCAGTCTTCGTATGTGACCCCCAAATTCCTTGACAGGCTACCTATAGGAAGGTAGAGTCTATGCCCTTTCCCCTTATATTGGGATGTTTCATGACCTCTGTGACCAATAGATTATGGAGAAGATGACACTGTGACATCTAGTTTGGGCAACCCCCTTCCCTCCCCCTAAGTGCTTCACAGCTTCTGAAAAATCCCTTCAAAGACTTCTTCTTGAGTGCTCACCCTCAGAATGTCCAGCCTCCACGTGCTAACTCTCGGGACACTTCTCAGCTCCCAGACACTATGCTGAAAGGAGCCTGAGCCACCTGGAAAGGCCACGTGGAGACACTCCAACCAACAACCCAGCTAAGCACACAGCTAACGGCAGCTTCTGCTGCCAGCCCTCTGAGTGCACGTGTAGGCACTGGAGTCACCAGAGGACCCTGCCCCAGCTCCCATATGACTGCCAACTCATGGGAGACTCCAAGCACGACCCAGTGGCCTCCCAGCAACCACACGATGATGGTCCTTGTTTGAAGCCACTGCGTTTGGGGAGGGGCGTTTCTTGCCCAGCCACAGGGATGAGAACCTGCATCTCAACAACATGCAGGTGGGTGAGGGGGCCATCTCTTGAGCAAGGCAGCCTCCCTTCTTGTCAACTCCTGGGGATTTTTGTTGTTCTTGCCACTGCTGTCACAATTCCCCAGGAGCTAGAGGAAGGCAGGCAGCAGGCCTCAGGTGGCCAGGAGGCAGGAGCCTCTGTGGGAAGCAGTTACAATGGGAGACATAACCTTAAAGGCAGGAGCCTGACTTTACCTTTGCCTCCTGGAGATTTGGGGTGCAGAACACCGTTCAAATCCCATCTTCTGTCCAACCCTGATCATACGTCTGTCTTATGTTTGCACACAGGACGCAGACTTGTGAACACCCAAAGAACAGGGTCTGGCGCCAAGAAACCAGCGCCACAAGGAACTGATGTTTCTCCAGCAATGGGGAGGGGTGGGATGAGAGGAAGAAAGGAGTACAAATCACTGGATCAAAACAAGGTGGGGAAAGGGAGAGAGTGAAGGAGGGAGACTGTGAGGCTGAAGGGAAAAGGCAGGGAAGGAAAGGAGAAAGGTGGGGGTGGGGAGAGAGAGTGAAGAAGAAATGGACGAGTGCGGGAGGGAAGATGGAAGGTGAAGGCAGGCAGGAAGACGTGAGCAAAGGGAGGGAAGGAAGAAAAGAGAAAGAGAAGGGCAAGAAGAAGAAAGGAAGGTAGGGAAGAAAGGAAGAAAACGAGAAACCTAATGTCAATGGCACCCTCTATGTTTTTATTTCCTGTTTTTCTGAGGTAGCCTCTTCAGCAGAAGCAAATGGGCTGAATCGCCTCAAACTCCACCTAGGTAGAAAGCACGGGTTTCATTTTGCCCGGGCCTGTGAAAATGTTTGAACTGAGCAGCATTAACAAGGAGACAGAGATTACCCCACTTGGCTGTTGCACTCTGATGATGCCAAGACAACGGATATGGGGGCTCATTATTTCACAAGGTGACAAAAAATAGTATTTTGACGTTTCACCCTGAACGTGGGGAAGGGGGGAGTGGGGGAGGAAGCAGGGGCCCTTTGTGGAGTCTCCTCTTGCCATTGCGATGCCCCTTGGCCTGCCAACAACCTGAGGTCCTGCACTCTGCCAGTGAGGGGCTTGGCTGCAGGCCCTAGCCCAGCATTTCTTATCAGATTTACTGTGACAAGTGATGGGAGAAAAGAAAGATGCTGTAAACAGCGCATCCGTTCAGACCCTGCTATTTAGAAATTTGGATTTATATTTTGTCAGAGAGAAGTAGCACTGATGTTAATCTTTGCACTACCCTTGGAAAAAAATTATTCATAATCTTAAAACAATAATCCATAGCATTTGTGGAGCTCTGAGAACCAAGGGATGGTCAGAAGCATTTTTAGATAGATGTCTCATTTCATCTTCAAAGCAACCCAGTGAGGAATAAGAAAAGTTGGCTTATGACTTCCCTTTTGGAAAGTGAGTCTTTGGAAGCACAGAGAGGTCCAAGGTCACATAGTCAATAAGTTAGAGAGCCTGGATTTGAACCGGAGCGGTCTGCTGCCAGAGGTACTTTTTTTGCTCGTGTTTATTAAGGCAACTTGCAGCCCTGGCAAGGATTCAGATAGAATTGAGGATCATTTTTTAAACAATTTATTAGGGGCTCATACAACTCTTATCACAGTTCATAAATATACATACATCAATTGTATAAAGCACATCTGTACAGTCTTTGCCCTAATCATTTTTTTCTCCTCTTTTCTTTTCTTACATTTTAATAGGGACTCATACAACTCTTATCACAATCCACCCATATTCATACTTCAATTGTATAAAGCACATCCATACATTCCCTACCCCAATCATTCTCAAAGCATTTGCTCTCCACTTAAGCCCTTTGCATCAGGTCCTCTTTTTTTCCCCCTCCCTCCCCTTCCCCCCTCCGTCATGTGCCCTTGGTAATTTATACATCGTTATTTTGTCATATTTTGCCCTATCCGGAGTCTCCCTTCCCCGGTTCTCGGCTGTCCCTCTCCCAGGGAAGAGGTCACATGTGGATCCTTGTAATCAGTTCCCCCTTTCCAACCCACTCACCCTCCACTCTCCCAGCATCGCCCCTCACACCCTTGGTCCTGAAGGTATCGTCCACCCTGGATTCCCTGTACCTCCAGCCCTCATATGTACCAGTATACAGCCTCTGCCCTATCCAGCCCTAACAGTGCTTCTCTCTATCCTTGTGGAGCCCTGGTGATGGGCTGGGCTGCTAAGTAGTAGGTTAAACAGGCTTTCCCCTCCTGTGAAAAGTTACACTCTCGGGAAACTCACGGGTTGCTCTGAATCAAGGTCAACTCAATGGCAGTGAGTTTGGCTTTTTAATGTCTCTCCCTGTTGTTGTTGTTGTTGTTGTTGTTGTTGTTGTTGTTAGTTTGCCATCCAGTTGGTTCTGGTCCATGGCAAACCTATTCACAGCAGAATATAACAATAACAGCTCCTCCTCCATCCACCCAAGTGTTCCTATGCTCAGTCCTCTTGTTGTAGTCACTGTGTCAATCCAGCTCTTCAAGGGCCTTCAATCTTTTTTCACAGCCCTTCCATTTTTCTAAGCATGATGCCTCTCCAGGGACTGGTCTCCACTGACAAAATGTCCAAAGTCTCACCATCCTTACTTCTAATGGGAATTCTGGCTGTACTTCCAAGACAGATTTTGTTTGCTCTTTTGGCAGTCCATGGTACTGTCAATATTCTTTGCCAGTACCATGGTTCAAATTCATACAGTTTACCTGGGTCTTCTTCACTCTATGGCAAGCTTTTCACATGCAGATGAGGCAAATGAAAATACCATGGTTTGGATCAGGTGCACTTCCTGCTTAAAGTAACATCCTAACTTTTCAACATTCTAAAGAGCTCTTATGCAGCAGATCTACCCAGTGCAATGTATCTTTTCATCTCTTGACTGCTGCTTCCAGGAGCATTGCTTGTGGATCCAGACAAGACAAAATCCTTGACAACTTCAAGTTTTTCTCGATTTATCATCATGTTACCTATTGGTTCAGTTGTGAGGACTTTGGTTTTCTTTGTGTTGAGTTGTATCCCACATTGAAGGCTGCAATCCTTGATCTTCACCAGCAAGTGCTTCAACTCCCCCATCCTTGTCAGCAAGCCAAACTGTGTTGTCTGCATATAGCAGGTTGTTAATAATATTTCCTCCAAATCTGATTCTGTGCTCTTTTTCATATAATTTGGCTTCTCTGATTATTTGCTCACCATACAGATTGAAAAAGTATAATAAGTGGGTGCAACCTGGATGCACACCTTTCTTGATTCTTAAACCATGCAATCTACCCTTGTTCTATTTGTGCTACTGCTTCTTAATCCATGTACAAGTTTCACATGAGCAAGACAAAGTGTTCTGGAATTCCCTTCTCAAAACTATCCATGTTTTGTTATGATCCACACAGTCAGATACCTTGGGTGTTAATAAAACATAAATAAACATCTTTTGGGTATTCACTGCTTTCAGGCAAGATCCATCTGATACCTGATATCCTTTGTTCCACATCCTCTTCTGAATCTGGATTAAATCTCTGGGAAACCAAACTCACTGCCTTGTAGTTGATGACAACTCATCCTGACCCTATAGTATAGGGTAGAACTAACTGCCCCTGTTAGTTTCTGAGACTGTCACTCATTATGGGAGTAGAAAACCTTGCCTTTCTCCCACGGAGTGACTGGTGGTTTTGAACTGCTGACCTTGGTGTTTGCAATCCAACCTGTAACCACTGTGCCACGATGGCTCTTGAATGCTGAATATGGTAACTTTCTGTCAATGAATTAATGCAACTGTTGTTGTATTACCTTCAGTACAATTTGACTCACATGTGATGCCAATGATAGGGTTACATAATTTGACCATTCCTTTGGTCTCCCTTCTTTGGTATGTATACACATATGGATCTCTTCCAGTCCGTTAGCCAAATAGCTGTATTCCAAATTTCCTGACATAGATGAGTGAGTGCTGCCAGTGCTTTATCGGCTTGTGGAAACATTTCAATAGATATCCCAGCAATTCCTGGCATCTTTTTTTTGGGCTAGTCCTTTCCATGCATCTTGGATTTCTTCTTTCCTGACCATTGGTTCTTGCTCATATGTTACCTCCTGAAATGGTTGAATGTTGGTCTATTCTTTTTGATACAGTGACTCCATATTGTTTCCATCTTCCTCAGATGTTTCCTTCATTATTCAATATTTTGCCCATAGAATTTTTTAATATTGCACCTCGATACTTGACATTTTTCTTCAGTTCTTTCAGTTTAAGATATGCTGAATATGTTCTGTTTTGGTTTTCTAACTCTAGGCCTTTGCACATTTTGTGATAATATTTTACTTTGTATTCTCGAGTTGTCCTTTGAAATTTTCTTTTTAGCTCTTTACTTCATCATTTCTTCCATTTGCCTTGGCTACTCTCTGATTAAGACTAAGTTTCAGAGTCTCTTCTGATAAGCACTTGTATCTTTTCTTTATTTCCTTTTTTTAAAAATGACACTGTGCTTTATTCAGAGATGTTCTCAAAATTTGGTGGGCTATTATCAAGGTTGTATATTGACTCTCGTGTACTTGTATGCATTTTCTTGAACTTCAACTTGAGCTCACATATGAACAATTGCTGATCTGTTCCACAATCAGCCCCAGGACTGGTTTCAGTTGCTGATATTGAGCTTCTTTTATTGTCTCTTCCCACAGTTGTAGTCAATTTGATTTCTGTGTATTCCATCTGGAGAAGTCCACATTTATGGTCACCTTTTTTGTTGTTGATCATATGTTTGAAGAAATCATTAATCATGCAAAATTCTAACATACAATCAAAATAAATTGGTAATTATTGGTGATTGGAGTGCAAATGTAGGAACCAAAGAGGAAAGAACAGAAGTTGGAAAATATAGTATATGCTATCAGCAATTTATTGGTCTTGCAAACTCTCTCATGCGATCTCCAGCTTGGTTTCTATCACCAAGACCATATTTTTCAACTACTGATCCTTCCTCTTTGTTTTCAACTTTTGCATTCCAGTAGCATTTTGATAGCAAGTCTGACAAATTTGGGACTGAATATGGTGGTAGAATTATTCAATTTCTGCGTCACCAGCTTTGGGTGGTTGGTGCATAAATTTGAACAATAGTTGTATTGATTGGTTCTCCTTGAAGGGGGCTAGATAGCATCCTATCAAAGATAGCATTGTACATTAAAATAGATCTTAAACTGTCCTTTTGATGATGAATGCAATGTTGTTTCTCTTGATTGTGTCATTTCCAGCAGAGTAAACCATAAGATTTTCTGTTTCAAAATGGTCGATATCAGTCCATTTGAGCTAACTAATGCTTACAATATCAATCTTTATGTATTCCATTTCATTTTTAATGACTTCCAATGTCCCTAGATTCATATTTCATACATCCCAAGTTTCAATTATTAATGACGATTTGAACTGTTTCTCCTCATTTTGAGTTGTGCCCCATCAGCAAATGAAGGTCCTGGTAGCTATACTCGATTTGCATCATTATGGTCGACTTGCCTATGAAAAGTCAGCTCTTCCTCTTCCTCAGCCGTATTTTGAGTACTTTCCAAGTTGAAGAGCTCATCTTCTGGCACACGTTCTGACAATGTTCTTCTGTTGTTCATGGGGGGTCTAGTAACTGACAGTGTTGCTGCTATCCATAGGGTTTTCAATGGCTCATTCTTCCCATGCGGGCAGCCAATTCCTTCTTCATGGTCTGTTCTTTGTCTGGAAGCTCTTTGGGTGACCCTGCTGGTATATGAAATGCCAATCACATAGCTCCCAGTATCACACAAAACAAAAGTCACCACAGTACCACAAAATGCCAGACAAGTGATGGACCTCTATTCTTAGTGAGGCGTGGCCTGGTGGGAGGAGTGTGCCCTTAGTTGGTTCTGATCCACTTACTGGAACAAATACTGTTAGTGCTTATTTCGTAAATGTGAAATGCATAAAAGAGACCCCCCAAAATATCCTCCAATTCAGACTTTCTGCCTTTTAAAAGAGGATAACCCACTCTGATTCAAAGTAATTGAGGTGTTTTGTTTTCCCCTCCCTCTGAGGCTACAGAGACTAGACTAATCACAGCTGAGGTGGAGCGACTGAAATGACTTAAAGCACCAGCTAGACTGGCTGTCAGAAGCAGCTACAGTCAACAGCTACAGACTGACAGAGCTGCTCAGCCAAGAGCTGAGGGTTCTCAACTCCCACTTCTACTGATGGGCACAGCCAGTGGCCTCTGGGAGTTGACTGGAACCCAGCAGCCAGCTGTGAGGAGCAAGCTAATTCATCTCAGCCTGGCCCAGGTCATCAAGTCACTGAAGGAGTATCGGGAAAGAGGGAAGAAATTTGGGGTCCCACATTTGGCCACAGACAAAAGTTGTTCTGTGTTTAGACAGTAGTTCTGGGCCTGAGTTTGGGGCAGGTGTGATGAAGGAAAGTGGGCTCCCTCCCTGCATCTGGGAACAGATGGTGGGGCTGCCCTGGAAACAGCAGGCCAGTCAGCTGGAGCAAAAAAGGCTTGGACTCTAAAGCCCTGGCAGGGCAGACTGAAGCTACCTCAACTGTTTTTTCTTAACCCAATGGCTCCTGCTACCCTCACCACCCCCAACTAGGTAAAAGGGAAGAAAGATGCATTTTCTTTACAGAGGCAACTTTCTAGAAAGGAGACCAGCCCACCAGCTGTGAAAGGTCCCCTTAAACCATTTTACTTTGAGCAGGAGGAAGAAATGTTGAGATTCCCAGAGCCACGTGGAATTGTGGATCCTCTAGTTTATGTTCCAGTGATGCAAGATCGATTTTTCTAGAGAAAGTCAAAATTCCTGTTTTCTTAAAAACCTCCTGATTTTTTCAAAGGCGATTCAATAACATTGGATAGAAGCCAGGTAGGCCAAAGAGCCCTGGTGGCACAGTGGGTTATGTGTTGGGCAGCTAACTAGAAGGTCAGTAGTTTGAAACCACCAGTCACACTGGGGGAGCGGGGGGTGGGGGATAGGGTGGGGGTTGTGCAGAGATGAGACTTTCTAGTCCATATAGAATTTCAACCTCGGAAACCCACAGGGGCAGTTCTGCTTGGTCTTACAGGGTCACGGTGAGTTGGAATCTTCTAGATGGCAGTGAATAAGCAGGCCAACCAGAGTCCACACAGGTCCTCATTTGGCTATGGGAGTCCCAAGTCTGTGACCCTCACAGAATCGACCTTTGTGTATCGATGTTAAAAGTGAGATCCAGAGAGGGGAGCGCCTGTCCCCTTGAGGAGCAACGAGTTGACTTTCCAGTCTCCAATCTGTAGCAGACACTCCCGGTGCTCCTTCTCTTCACTCCCAAATTCCTGATTCTGTGTACTCCCCTCAGTCACCAAGGGCCAGCTCTGAAGGTCCCTTTGCTGGTGCTGGCTGAATGTGCTGAGGAACATATGCCCCTGGGAACAGCCCTGACCAGGCCCCTCACTCCTTGGATGGCAAAACTCTGAGAGGCGTGTGCTACACCCTACCCCTGGAGACTTCCTAAGTGATTAAGCAGCAGTTTCCCAGGTTTGTAATTGGATTCACAATCTATTTGTTATCGGTGGCCCTTCCCTCCACTGGCTCACAACCCCACATAATTACCTGCATGCTCAGAGTTTCCTAAATAAGCTCATTGCCTTTAAGTCTTTGACCAGGGTCTGCTTCAGTGAGAACCCAAACTAAGCCCAGGTCTGAATCGTTATGTGTCCTTCCTGCCATCCAGTTGATGCCGACTCATGGCAACTCTATAGTTTGGGGTAGAACTGCACCTGTGAGTTTCTGAGACTGGAACTCTTTTTTTTTCAAACATTTTATTAGGGGCTCATACCACTCTTATTACAATCCATACATATACATACATCAATTGTATAAAGCATATCCGTACATTCTTTGCCGTAATCACTCTCAAAGCATTTGCTCTCCACTTAAGCCCTTTGCATCAGGTCCTCTTTTTTTTAACCTCCCTCCCCACTCCCCACTCCATCATGAGCACTTGATAATCTACAGATTGTTATTTTGTCATATCTTGCCCTCTCCGGAGTCTCCCTCCCCACCTTCTCTGCCGTCTGTCTCCCAGGGAGGAGGTTACATGTGGATCCTTGTAATCTGTTCCCCGTTTCCAACCCACTCACACTCTACTCTCCCAGTATCGCCCTTCACACTCCTGGTCCTGAAGGTATCATCCACCCTGGATTCCCTATGCCTCCAGCTCCTATATGTACCAGTGTACAACCTCTGCCCTATCCAGTCCTGCAAGGTAGAATACTGATCATGGTAGTTGTGGGGAGGAAGCATCCAGGATCTAGGGAAAAGCTGTGTTTTTCATCAGTACTACATCACACCCTGACTGACCCATCTCCTCTCCTAAACCCCTTTGTGAGGGGATCTCCAGTGGCCATAAATGGGCTTTGGGTCTCCACTCTGCACTTCCCCCTTCATTCACTATTATATATATATATATTTTTTTGCATAATACCTTATACCTGGTCCCTTTGGCACCATGTGATCGCACAGGCTGGTGTGCTTCTTCCATGTGGGCTTTTTTGCTTCTGAGCTAGATGGCCGCTTTTTCACCTTCAAGCCTTTAAGACCCCAGACACTATCTCTTTTGATAGCCAGGCACCATCAGCTTTCTTCGCCACATTTGCTTATGCACCCGTTTGTCTTTGCCAATCCTATCATGGAGGTGTGCAGCCAATACTGTGATTTTTTTGTTTTTTGATGCCTGATAACTGATCCCTTCGGGACCTCGTGATCACACAGGCTGGTGTGCTCTTCCATGTGGGCTTTGTTGCTTCTGAGCTAGATGGCCGCTTGTTTATCTTCAAGTCTTTAAGACCCCAGACACTATCTCTTTTGATAGCCGGGCACCATCAGCTTTCTTCACCACATTTACTTGTTCACAAGCTTTGGCTTCAGCAGTTGTGTCGGGAGGATGAGCACTGTAGAGTGCCAATTTAATAAAAGAAAGTATTCGTGCATTGAGGGAGTGCTTGAATTAAGGCCCAAGGTCCTGCCACCACCTTAATACTAAACCTATAATTATAGACACAGAGATCTATTTCCCCATATATATATATATATATATATATATATATATATTTGCATGAAAATGTCTTTGTCTAGACCTCTATAAATGCACTTTGACTCCTAGCTCTCTCCTCCATCTCCCTTGACTTTCCTCCTGTCCCACTACCATGCTCCGTCCCCACCTGGGTTACAGCTATACCTCTTCTTTACGTAATCTTACCCTTGATCATTCCCTACCAGGCCTGCCACTTCCCCCTCACTACCATTTTGAGTCCCATGTTGTTCCCTTGTCCCTGTGTTTGTTAACACCACTTCCTTGCCCCCCCCGCACCTCCCCCTATCCCAAGTGCCCCCGGAACTGTTGGTCCTGTTGTTTTTCCTCCAGATAGTTCATCCAGCCTGTCTTATTTAGACAGACCTGTGGAGACACTAACATGCACGAAAACAAGACAGAGGAAAACAAAGCAACAGTATACAACCAGACAACAAAACAACAAAAACAAACCACTGACAAAGAACAAAACAAAACACATCAAGAAAGAAGAGCTTATAGTTAGTTCAAGGATCATTTGTTGGACCTTAGGAGTGTTTTCCAATCCAGTCTGTTGAGGCACCACAACCTGGCCCCAAAGTCCACTTTCAGCATTCCCTGGGGACCTTGCCACTCCATTCCCTTGCTGTTCCACTGCACTCCACCACACTTTGCCTCGGTGTGGTGGAATCAGGTTAGGTGCAATTCGCACACTGTGTCTCCAGTGTTGTCCCCTGTATCACCATTGGTCACTGAGGGGCATCATGTCTCATAGTGGGGCCAGCCATGTTGTTCTCTTTGTGGACTGGCTGCTCTGAGACTAGAACTCTTTAGGGGAGTAGAAAGCCTCATCTTTCTCCCTTGGAGTGGCTGGGGATTTCAAATTTGCCATTTCAGACATTGCGTTTAGCAGCCCAACACATAACCCCTATACCCCACCATAGCTACAGAAAACAATAAAGAAACAAAATCCAACAACACTCATTGCCATTGGGTGCATAACAATCCTATCGAGAGAAAATACTCCGGCCTCCTGGGTTTCCAAGGCTATAACTCTTTGTAAAAATAAAATTGTGTTATGTTTACAGTGAAAGTTTACATAACCGATTAGATTCTCATTTAACAAATTCTCTACTTGTTTAGTGACATTAGTTACTTTTTTCAATAAAAAGGAAAGCAGAATATTAAAAAAAGAACAAATGAAAACGTGTTAAGAGTAAAGACAAATGATAAGATGTTAATGTTTAACCTAATCATATCTGCAACAATACACTTTCTGATGTACTGACGGTGAGCAGGGTTTAATCCCATCCCTGGTGAATGGTCCCAGGGGATTTAATGGAGGCTTATTCTCTGTGGAATCTCTGCCAATGCATTTTGAGTTTTTATACTCATCTAAGGCTATAACTCTTTATGGGAGAAGAAAGCCTCATCTTTCTCCAAAGGAGCGACTGGTGAATTCCAACCGCTGACCTTGCAGTTAATAGCCCAACACATAACCCATTATGCCACCAGATGAGAGATTTGTCTCTGGGTGCCTTCCAATGCAAGCACTACAATTATGCAAGGAGGATATTTTTTTCTGTACTGGAGCCAGGTCAAGTCAGAACC
This sequence comes from Tenrec ecaudatus, assembly GCF_050624435.1. NCBI lineage: Eukaryota > Metazoa > Chordata > Mammalia > Afrosoricida > Tenrecidae > Tenrec > Tenrec ecaudatus. Next base: position 762,479 of record NW_027457912.1, on the reverse strand, counting down.
AGTGTGTCCATGGTTTGCAGCGAAATCAGAGGAAGAAGAGGGTAGACTGTCTATAACTTCTCATAGTCCAGGGAAATGCTAGGCCTGGAAGGGGGCATGCTGGCTCAACCATGTTCAGAAAGTCTGCACACTAACCTCCCCGGCTCAAATAATTACCAGCACCATGTCTCTGAATATCACCTAAAAGCAAAATAGTGAAAGCACCATTTCCATTTCATAATACTTTTATTAAAAGTAAAGTTCAATTCAGTGATGTGAAGAAGCTGGGAAAATTATGTTTTCATTTCTTTCTTTTTCTTTCCCTCCCTTTCCCCTTCTTCTCCACAGAACTGAGAGGCAGAGGGAATAAAGGCAGCATGGCACCAACTGGAAGACACCGTGGGGTCAAGGTCACCATTTAACTCATGCTTGTCCAGTTTGGAGGGGCAACTGGATGTCCTCATTTGTGAAATTGCTTGTTAATCTTTTTGAGTTAACAAGGTATGGTAAAAAATGATTGTTGGTGTTTTTGTTAGGAACCTTCTAGTCCAGTCCAACTCATAGTGACTCAATGCATCAGTGCAGAGCTCTCTAGACCAATGGTTCTCCACCTGTGGGACCCTTGCACAGGGTGACTGTAACAAAATTACAGTTATGAAGTAGCAATGAGAATATTTTTATGGTTGTGGAGGTCACCACAACATGAGGAACTGTATGAAAGGGTTGTGGCATTAGGAAGTTTGAGAACCACTGCTCTAGGCTTTTCTATGCTGTAATCTTTACAAGAATGAGTTGCCTGGCTTTTCTTCCAAGAACAGAGCCACTGGTGGGTTCAAACCTTCAACCTTTTGGATAGCAGCTGAGCACTTAACCATTGTGCCTCCAGGGCTCTTTGATAAACTCTATTAGAGGGTCTTAACCATTGCAACCCCATGGATCCTTTTGGCATTTAGGAAAGGCTATGGAACACCTGCCCACTCCCCAGAATAATATTTCCAAATACCTCCAATGAAATACAGAATCACAAAGGCACAAATTGTATTGAACTGCAGTGATAAAAATAAAAGACATTGGATTTGTGGCAAATATACATGTTAATAAAAACATTAAATATGATCTGATAGTGGGTCTAATAAACCAAACCAACACCATTGAGTTGATCCTGACTCACTGTGACCCTATATAAAATTCCTCAGGCTAAATCTTTACAGGAGCAGATCATCTCACCTTCCTCTCAGTGAACAACTGGTGCCTTTGAACTGCCAACCTTGAGGTTACCTGCCCAACGGCTCACCCACAGCGTCACCGTGAGTTCTAGATAGTGATGAGCATGAACTGTACTCAACGATGGCTGCAACGACTAGCATGGGGTGTGAAAGCATGTAGAATTTCTCTCGGTGGTAATCGCATGGCTATTCTGAACACAGCTGTGGACATGCTAAACTGCCCTGCGAGCTTAGGGAAACTAACTCAACCAGGATTGTCCCTCATCCAATTTGACATTGCTCCCCAGCCTGCTGGGGCTCAGTGGCTCAGTGTTAGGGTCCCTTGTCTAGATACCAGGGCTGGCATGGAGAAAGTCATTCCTCTGCAGCCTTCTAGTGTGTGGGGGAAGATATTAGTGTTAAGCCTTGGCAGGAAATTGCTGGATTTTCCTGGCAGCCACATTCTTAATAACCATTTACTGGATACAAATTATATTCTGAGGGTAAATTGGTGGTTCAGTTGTAGAATTCTCCTTTTTCATGTGGGAGATCTGGGTTTGAGTCCAAGACAATGAAACTCATGTGCATCCAACACTCATTTGTCAGGGGGATGCTTGGTTATTGCTGAGGTACTGAACTGATTCTGTGTTGCTATGATACTGAAATGGGGAAGCTTGGTTGGGTGCGGCTTTGAGACTGAACCTGTTTCTGTGATGTGTCCAGGCTAAGATGAGCGATGAAGAAAAGCGTGGCTTTATTCTTCTGAAAACCAGTTAACGAAAACCCCTGTGAATCACAATCTGATGCACAACCAAAGAGATGGTGCAGGACCAGAGAGAATATTGCCCATGGAGTCACTGGGAGCTGGTTGTCACAGTGAGTTGGAATGGAGGCTGACTCAACAGCAGCTAACAACCATTGTGTTCCAGCCACTCGATTTGCTTTAAAAATCTAGCTCAGCCTTCTGGTCCAAGGAAGTGATTAATCATGCCTACTTTATAGCACACCGTGAACCCTGATCAATGTCAGGCCCTGCTTGTGTTTTGTCCCTCCTTTTCCACATTCACATCACTTCCATTCCCCTCTTCAGACTAATACCCTCTGCTGGGTGCTTGGTGTGTGTGTGTCCTTATAGGCATACAGCCATGTGCAATAGACCATGCTGCTTGGTGAATGGGCTTTCAGCTTCCATGAATGGTACTGCAATATAAATCTCATTCCGTTTTTGACCTTTTCAACTCCTTGCAATGTCATTAAGAGTTATTGCCATGCTGCATATCAATTGTATGTGCTGCTGCGTGCCACTTGGTCATGAGCAATCATCATCTTTCTTTTGTTTCCTTCTTCAGTTGTCTGTTGATTGGCATCCAATTCAGCTCCAACTCTTCTCTACTGCAGGTATCAGTGTGGTGACCATTCTTGTAAAAATGTCCCAAGGGCCCTGTGAATTGGATAAATAGCTTGGCCTATATACCCAGGAATTATGTGTTGGGCTGCTAACCCCAAGGTGAGCAGTTCCAACCCACCAGCTATTCCATGGAGCAAAGAGAGGCTGTCTGCTGTCGTAAGAATTTAGTTTTGTTAACCTAAAGCAGCAATTCTACTGTGCCTTGTAGGGTTGCTAATGAGGAAGAATCAACTGTGGTTTTGTTTGTTTTTCTACATCCAGGAGAGAGCTTTGATGGGGGAGATATTAAGTGCTTGGCTGCTAACCCAAAGGTCAGTAGTTTGAAGCCGTCTTCCACACACTGTGGGATAAAGGCATGGCTGTCTACTTCCCAATAGAAGCCTTGAAAACATCATGGGACCATTCAGCTTTGTTAGATATGGTCACGAGGAATGAAAGTCAACTCAGTGACTGCGCTTCTTTGGTTGTACGCCCAGGAGGGGCTTACTAGGTCCTAGGGTCCATTCAATGGACTTTCACTAAGCTCTGCCAGATTGCTGTGCAGCAAACCTGCATCATTAGCAGTGTTTCTCTGCTTTCTCCGGATCTCCAATGACACTTGGTATGTTTGACTTTCTAACTGTTGCCCATTTGATGGTTTTAAAAGGCCAAGCACAATAAACTCATCTATCCCAGGCACTTTCTGGTTCTGTAGCAGATTCTTAGGGTTGCCATGCCACATTCCTTTGATCCATCTCTGACACCATCTCACTGCCTTCCAGTCAATACCGACTCATAGCGATCCTGTGGGGCAGTGTACAATTGCCCCCTGCGAGTTTCAAACACTACAACTCTTTATTGGAGTAGAAAACCCCATCTTTCTTCCTTGGAGCTAGTAGTTTTGAGCTGCTGACCTTGAAGTTAGCAAACCAACTTGTAACCACTGCACTTCCAGGGCTCCTCCTGATATCCATCATAGCAGTGGCGAACGGCTCTATGTAAGTGCAGGCTCCTGCTGAAATGGTGTCTTATCACAACTGTGCAGCACGCAGCTCTCCATGTCCTTCTGCCTCGAAGCCTTTTCAAAGGCATGGAAAGCCAAACCCAGGAAGGTAGGAGAGGTCACCTTACTAGGAGGAATGCTCAACACCACTACAGGCGAAGAAGGGCCCAGCCTCCTGTTTCTGGTAGACAATTCTAGGACAGAACCCATGTTCCTCAGAAGTCCTGGGGGAATCAAGCCCCTGTATCCTACATTAAAAGCCTCAACACCCCGTTCCCATTGTGATTGCTTCTCCCCCTAACTCAGTCTTGCGTCCGCTTTCCTATTCCCACTCCCTGCCATCAGATCTCAAATAGACTCCCTGCACCCAGGCCTGAGGAATAAGCTCGGCATGCACGGGCACTCTATCAAAGACACACATATTACTCTGAATCTCCAAAAGAACCCTGTGGGCTACGTGTGTAATCCCCAGTTCACAGATGAGAAATGGATTGAAAAACAGTGACACACCAATGATCACACAGGCAAGGGTTCAAGTCTGTGTCTATCAGTTATTCTTTTATTCAAGAATGCCTGAGAAGACTGGGTCTTAACACTTGAGCAATCTTCTTGGAAGAATAAGGCAAACTACAGAAAACACAAAATGAATATCGCTTTTGTTCGTTTATCCATTTGCAAAAGACATAATACCTATAGTGCTAAGAATAGTATTCAAAGTATCTATTACTACCCCCTCAAAGCTTACATACTAGTCACCAAACTCAAACAAATACAATGCTATCAAGTTGATTACAACTTATAGCAACCCCATATAGGGCTTCCAAGACTGTAAATCTTTACAGAAGCAGAGAGTTTCACTTTTCTCCCGCTGAGTGACTGGTGCATTTGAACTACTGACCTTGTGGTTAGCAGCCCATTGCTAAATGATTAGTTCCATAATCATTACGCTTACTTAACTCTACATTCTTTTAATTATTTCTCTATCAGTCCAAATTGCATCTGGCTACATGGGAAAAAAACAAACCGACTCTAGTGCTCTAATCACAAAAGCTTCATTTTTCTTATATTAACAAAAAAAAATACCAAACCAGTTGCCACTGAATTGATTCTGATTTACAGTTACCCCATATGATTCAGGGTAGAACTGTGCTCCATGAAGTTTTCAAGGGCTGAATTTTTAAATGTAGATTGCCAGGTTTTTCTTCCAAGGCATCTTTGGCTTAGCAGTGAATTGTGTTAACCCTTTGCACCACACAGGGGTTTGTCTTATACAATAGTAAGTCTTGAAATAGGTAGCCTAGGTCTGGCGTATTTGCTCAGGGACTCATCTTGGATATAGGAGAATGCATGCTTTTTGGTCTGCCAAACTCATGTAGCCTATGTGACTCTCCCATCTTTCAATATTCTGACTAGGGAGCATGACAGCAGAAGAGCCAAGGACAAAAATGAAATGGGTTATGCCAGACAAGTGTTTAGCCTTAAACAACAACAAAAACTTTCTGGGGAGTCCTACTCAGTATCTTTCACCTACACATATTTGGCCCAAACTGGGTCAAATGTTTATGCATAGCTGCAAGGCAGCCTAGGAGTGAGCGATTTAAGTAGGTACATTATCACCCTAAACAAAATTGAGCTTCTATTAGTAGTAAGAATGAGAAAAATGGATACTGTTTAGGCATATAGCAGGGTTGGGTAGAATTCTATTTTGTGTCTTAATTTATATTTTGAATGAACTCAGAAAAAGTCATAGAGAGTAGAACAAAGGGATGGATGTGCATCCAACCACCTCAACTACTCATTTCTTTTCATGCTCTCCCTCTAGCTTCCCTGAATAGTTCTTGGTTACACATTGGGCTGCTAATTGCACGGTCGGTATTTTGAAATCACCGGCTGCTCTTCGGGAGAAAGATGGGACTCTACTCTGTAAAGAGGTACAGTCTCAGAACCTCACAGGTACAATTTTACCCATGTCCTGTAGGGTCGATATGAGTTAGCATTGATTCAATGGCAGTGAGCTTGGTTTGGATAGATCTGTAGAATCTTAGGATGGAATAGTTTGAATACACAGAAAAAAATTCAGTGGAATCATAACCCTCCAAATAATTACCCTCTAAAGCCACAAAGATCAACTGTGTCTAGCATGGTGACAGTTTAGCATACGACATGGGGACATTGCTCATATCCCAGTGTTGTTAATCAACAAAAACTCACACACTGCCACTTATAGTGACCCTATGCACAATAGAATAAAAGCCTTTCTAGTCCTGTGACATCCTCACAATGGTCATATTTTAGCCTATTGTTACAGCCACTGTGTTGATCCATCTCATTCCGGGTTTACCTGTTTTTTGATGATGCTCTACCAAGTATTTTGTCCTTTTCTAGGGACTAATTTCTCCTGATACCATGTTCAAAGTATATGAAATGAAGTTTTACCATCCTCACTTCTAAAACACATTGTGGCTGTACTTCTTCAGGGACAGACCTCTTTGTTCTGCTGGGCTTTCGTGGTATATTCAATATTATTTGCAACATCATATTTTAAAGGCATCATATTTTCTTCAGTCTTCCTTAATTATGGTCCATATTTCACATGCATATGTCAAACATTACCATCAAGTCTATTGTTATTCATAGTGACCATATAGGGTTTCCAAGGCTGTAAATCTTTACAGGGTCAAATAGCTTCCTCTTTCTTCTGTGGAGCAGCAAGTGGGTTGAACCACCAACCTTGCTGTGAGTCATTCAACCCATACCAGACACTGAAATTAAGACTCCTTTCACATGCATCTAAGGTGATTAAAAATATCAAGGCTAAAAGCAGGCATAACTTGCTAATCCCCAGAGTAAAACATTTGCTCTTTCACATTTTAAAGAGGTCTTTTACAACAGATTTTTCCAATGAAATACGTTGATTTATTGACTGCTGCTTCTGTGAGTATTGATTGTGGGTCCAAGTAAAATAGAGTTTAGCTACATTTCTCTATTTGTAATGATGTTGTGTGTTTATATTTGTCAAGTTGAGAAGACATTTGTATTCTTAGTGTTGAAGACTAATTTATATGAGCTTTATCAGTAAGTACTTCAAGGCCTATTGACTTTCAGCCAGTAAGATTGGGTCATCTGCATAACACAGGTTGTTAATGATTCTTCCTCCAATTCAGATGCCTCAACTTCCTCATACAGAGCAGCTTCTCAGATTATTTGAATAAGTATAGTGTGATAGATAGGTAGGTTTATAGTGCCAACCTGGCCAATAAGAACATGTGGGATTAATAAGTTCGCAGTTTGATTAGTGGGCAAAGAGATAAATGGCTCAGCAAGCCACACCTATCTCTCAGTTGCTCTCTGGTGATCAGACCAGTGTGTGGCTGCCTTACCTAGTTCTGCAGTTTGCTGCCTGGCTGTACTGCCATATTTACTGTTGCATGGAAGTGAGTTAAACTGAGTCCTCTGTACTGCTATGTGGACTAATTAGCTGTTATATTCCTTTGTGTTCTATCTATCTATCAAATCATAAATGTCCTGGTTTTGTTTCTCTAGAGAACCCTGTCTAACACATATGGTGAAAGGATATAACCACAACACACACTCTCCTGATTTTAAACCACGCAGTATCCCCTTGTTCTATTCGAACCACTTCCTGTTGGTTTATGTACAGGTACCACAGGAGCACAATTAAATGTACGGGAATTCCCATTGTTCTCATATGTATTCATATGCTACCCAAAGTTTGTTATGATACACAGTAAAATCCTCTGCATAGTCAATAGTACATAAGTAAGCATTTTCCTTGTATCCTCTGTTTTCAGCCAAGGTCCATCTGAAATCAGCATTGATATACCTTGCCTCATGCCCTCTTTTAATACAGCCTGGATTTCTGGCAGCTTCCTGTTGACATATTG